>NC_069500.1:918626651-918666651 GCF_027579735.1 Bombina bombina
TATATATATAGGTGTGGAAGCACATAGATATGTTAGGCTTACCAGATGAAGTGGCACCGTCCTGTGACCGGTGCTTGCGAGCAGGCCAGCACTCTATAGTGGCTAGTACACTGTTTCAAGATTCCAAGCTGCGGTTCCGTGGGGAGTTTAAAGTTCTCCTGTTTCTACTGACAAATCAGAAAAAATCCAACGCAAAGTGGTATAAATGACAGGGCTGAACCCAATCAGCACATAAGACAACTTCCAAGGGTAGTTCCATAAGACAACTTCCAAGGATGCCTTAATTGGCCACATTAAATACACTTTTTTACGGTTAAAAACAGAAGTTGTCATATTCTAAAAACACCAATCGAAATGTGAGCTATTCCCTATGCATTGGCTAGATTTTCTAGCAGTAAAAGATGTTATTTAACTGTGATCATATACATCTTATAACAGCGTTTCACACCAAATTCCATATACTATATGTGCAACAGCCTTATCTCGTAAATATGGAGAAATCATTTTAAAATGACATTTAGCGATTCAATGTTAAATGTAATTTTAAAGTTTCTCCTGTTGTCCTGGAAGGTTCTTTTTTTTATTGGCTATTGCGTCAGTGTTGGCCTGCTCGCAAGCACAGGTCACAGAACGGTGCCACTTCATCTGGTAAGCCTAACATATCTATTTGGTATGAAATACACTATGAGGCGCCCTCTTCTTTTTTTCATCATTTTCACAGATTGCCTAACACACTGGGTTCAATTGGAGCAGCCTCAATCCAATAAATTCACCATTGAAACCTATACAGATTATTACGCTAACATCTGATTTCCTTTTGTATTAACATCACCATTAGCGTATAAACAATTGACTTTACCCACTATTCAACAGGTGCGCCCCCATAGGACCCCCCCTATCGGGCTCTTATTATCCACTAATCTTTATCAGTTTTGGCATTCTGATAGATGTTATTATCTATAGTTAACTTTGTTTATTTGGTGAAAAAAGAGCAGTGGTTCCTGAGATGTGAAATTTTAAAACTGCATTATTTTGATATATTTCTAATATCAGTTAATAAGATAAATAAAGACCTGCTCAGTAGAAGGTTGTGGGAGTGTTAGTCCCAGATATTGGTTAGTAATTGATATAGAATTTGGAAATGACGGTGTTATCTTTGTAAAGGGCAATTTCTTTTTTATGGAAATGTAATTGACTGATTTGAAGGAAAGCATAGTAATTAGCTTGCATCATTTTATTTTACATTCATGCTATATTACAGGGAGTGCAGAATTATTAGGCAAATGAGTATTTTGACCACATCATCCTCTTTATGCATGTTGTCTTACTCCAAGCTGTATAGGCTCGAAAGCCTACTACCAATTAAGCATATTAGGTGATGTGCATCTCTGTAATGAGAAGGGGTGTGGTCTAATGACATCAACACCCTATATCAGGTGTGCATAATTATTAGGCAACTTCCATTCCTTTGGCAAAATGGGTCAAAAGAAGGACTTGACAGGCTCAGAAAAGTCAAAAATAGTGAGATATCTTGCAGAGGGATGCAGCACTCTTAAAATTGCAAAGCTTCTGAAGCGTGATCATCGAACAATCAAGCGTTTCATTCAAAATAGTCAACAGGGTCGCAAGAAGCGTGTGGAAAAACCAAGGCGCAAAATAACTGCCCATGAACTGAGAAAAGTCAAGCGTGCAGCTGCCAAGATGCCACTTGCCACCAGTTTGGCCATATTTCAGAGCTGCAACATCACTGGAGTGCCCAAAAGCACAAGGTGTGCAATACTCAGAGACATGGCCAAGGTAAGAAAGGCTGAAAGACGACCACCACTGAACAAGACACACAAGCTGAAACGTCAAGACTGGGCCAAGAAATATCTCAAGACTGATTTTTCTAAGGTTTTATGGACTGATGAAATGAGAGTGAGTCTTGATGGGCCAGATGGATGGGCCCGTGGCTGGATTGGTAAAGGGCAGAGAGCTCAAGTCCGACTCAGACGCCAGCAAGGTGGAGGTGGAGTACTGGTTTGGGCTGGTATCATCAAAGATGAGCTCGTGGGGCCTTTTCGGGTTGAGGATGGAGTCAAGCTCAACTCCCAGTCCTACTGCCAGTTTCTGGAAGACACCTTCTTCAAGCAGTGGTACAGGAAGAAGTCTGCATCCTTCAAGAAAAACATGATTTTCATGCAGGACAATGCTCCATCACACGCGTACAAGTACTCCACAGCGTGGCTGGCAAGAAAGGGTATAAAAGAAGAAAATCTAATGACATGGCCTCCTTGTTCACCTGATCTGAACCCCATTGAGAACCTGTGGTCCATAATCAAATGTGAGATTTACAAAGAGGGAAAACGGTACACCTCTCTGAACAGTGTCTGGGAGGCTGTGGTTGCTGCTGCATGCAATGTTGATGGTGAACAGATCAAAACACTGACAGAATCCATGGATGGCAGGCTTTTGAGTGTCCTTGCAAAGAAAGGTGGCTATATTGGTCACTGATTTGTTTTTGTTTTGTTTTTGAATGTCAGAAATGTATATTTGTGAATGTTGAGATGTTATATTGGTTTCACTGGTAAAAATAAATAATTGAAATGGGTATATATTTGTTTTTTGTTAAGTTGCCTAATAATTATGCACAGTAATAGTCACCTGCACACACAGATATCCCCCTAAAATAGCTATAACTAAAAACAAACTAAAAACTACTTCCAAAACTATTCAGCTTTGATATTAATGAGTTTTTTGGGTTCATTGAGAACATGGTTGTTGTTCAATATTAAAATTAATCCTCAAAAATACAACTTGCCTAATAATTCTGCACTCCCTGTAGTGTTCAAGTTAATGAATAAACCCATAGTTAAAGTATAGGTGACAAATCATAACCTTCAAACACATGTGCACAGGGATTCATTGATGTAATACTTAGTCATTTCCTTAAACGTAGGATGTAAACCACATTTGCCAGCTATAAACGAATCTAAAATTAACACGTTTAGTTATTAATTAAATTATTAATGAAACATAGGAAATGTATCTTTCTACCATGCTTTAAAGTATAATTTTTGGATGGAAAATAAGAAATTATTTCTGAATATTTAGTCTGGTCTGCACCCCAGGCTTTATCCTTCCTTAAAGGGACATTAAACACTAAATAAATGCTAGATAGAATGAAGCATTCAAAGAAAAGATTAGTCCGACAATAACACGTGGATGTATTTTTTAAAGTTTCATTAGCTGTTAAATATTGACAAAATAAGTGTAAAGTTTTATTGTCGCTAAAACAATGGGAGCTGCCATGTTGTAACTTTGGTTACCTTCTCTGCTGTGGCCATTTAAGGACAGTTATAAATATGTTACTAGAGTGTGCAGCCAATGGCTGTGTGGAATATAAGTGTTCGGCACTACCATTTCTAAAGCTCACAATTTCATAATGCAATTACAGGAACAGGGGACAAAATAAATAATGGAAGTATATTGCAGTTTTTATATTGAGTTTTTTTTATATATACAATTTATCACTTTATATTACCATCTCAAAGTGTTTTATGTCTCTTTATGAAAATCAAGACTGATACTAGTGACTTAGCCTTACATTAGTAAATCAATGAATTTAAGGTTACGTTGTGTCTATTCCTGTCTTAGAAAAAATCTGAAAATCAATGACATTGCTGAAGGCCACACAAAAGCTCTTGAAGAGCCAGTGTGGCCGTTGACCCATAGCTTAGACAGCCTGCATTAGAAGCAGCCATGTTTAACCCCTTAACGACCAGGGGGAGGGAGGTCATAATAGCGCAGTCTTGTCACTGGTAGCGAAACCCGCACTATTATGACCTAAAAAACCCTTAACTACCAGCGATGTATGGGGTACAAATGGAAATGGAAACTGATCAAAAATATACCAGATTTAAGTTACCCTAAAAGTATATGTACCTCTACATATATCTATCTATCTATCTATCTATCTATCTATATATATATATATATATATATATATATATATATATATATATAAAGGGGCCAATTTATCATAGTGCGAGCGGACATGATAAGGTTTAAAATCAACGCTTTATTTTCTCCAGCAACGCGTTTGTCGTCCACCAAACGGTCGTTTCTTCATGCAATAAAAAATGGATACAAAATGCCTTAATTGGCCACATTAAATACACTTTTTACGGTTAAAAACAGAAGTTGTAATATTCTAAAAACACCAATCGAAATGTGAGCTATTCTGTATGCATTGGCTAGATTTCCTTACATAAACAGCAGTAAAAGATGTTATTTAACTGTGATCATATACATCTTATAACAGCGTTTCTCTCCAAATTCCATATACTATATGTGCAACAGCCTTATCTCGTAAATATGGAGAAATCATTTTAAAATGACATTTAGCGATTCAATGTTAAATGTAATTTTAAAGTTTCTCCTGTTGTCCTGGAAGGTTCTTTTTTTTATTGGCTATTGCGTCAGTGTTGGCCTGCTCGCAAGCACAGGTCACAGGACGGTGCCACTTCATCTGGTAAGCCTAACATATCTATTTGGTATGAAATACACTATGAGGCGCCCTCTTCTTTTTTTCATCATTTTCACAGATTGCCTAACACACTGGGTTCAATTGGAGCAGCCTCGATCCAATAAATTCACCATTGAAACCTATACAGATTATTACGCTAACATCTGATTTCCTTTTGTATTAACATCACCATTAGCGTATAAACAATTGACTTTACCCACTATTCAACAGGTGCGCCCCCATAGGACCCCCCCCATCGGGCTCTTATTATCCACTAATCTTTATCAGTTTTGGCATTCTGGTAGATGTTATTATCTATAGTTAACTTTGTTTATTTGGTGAAAAAAGAGCAGTGGTTCCTGAGATGTGAAATTTTAAAACTGCATTATTTTGATATATTTCTAATATCAGTTAATAAGATAAATAAAGACCTGCTCAGTAGAAGGTTGTGGGAGTGTTAGTCCCAGATATTGGTTAGTAATTGAAATAGAATTTGGAAATGATGGTGTTATCTTTGTAAAGGGCAATTTCTTTTTTATGGAAATGTAATTGACTGATTTGAAGGAAAGCATAGTAATTAGCTTGCATCATTTTATTTTACATTCATGCTATATTAGTGTTCAAGTTAATGAATAAACCCATAGTTAAAGTATAGGTGACAAATCATAACCTTCAAACACATGTGCACAGAGATTCATTGATGTAATACTTAGTCATTTCCTCAAACGTAGGATGTAAACCACATTTGCCAGCTATAAACAAATCTAAAATTAATACGTTTAGTTATTAATTAAATTATTGATGGAACATAGGAAATGTATCTTTCTACCATGCTTTAAAGTATAATTTTTGGATGGAAAATAAGAAATTATTTCTGAATATTTAGTCTGGTCTGCACCCCATTCTTTATCCTTCCTTAAAGGGACATTAAACACTAAATAAATGCTAGATAGAATGAAGCATTCAAAGAAAAGATTAGTCCGACAATAACACGTGGATGTATTTTTTAAAGTTTCATTAGCTGTTAAATATTGACAAAATAAGTCTAAAGTTTTATTGTCGCTAAAACAATGGGAGCTGCCATGTTGTAACTTAGGTTACCTTCTCTGCTGTGGCCATTTAGGGACAGTTATAAATATATCACTAGAGTGTGCAGCCAATGGCTGTGTGGAATATAAGTGTTCGGCACTACCATTTCTAAAGCTCACAATTTCATAATGCAATTACAGGAAGAGGGGACAAAATAAATAATGGAAGTATATTGCAGTTTTTATATTGAGTTTTTTTTTATATATACAATTTATCACTTTATATTACCTTCTCAAAGTGTTTTATGTCTCTTTATGAAAATCAAGACTGATACTAGTGACTTAGCCTTACATTAGTAAATCAATGAATTTAAGGTTACGTTGTGTCTATTCCTGTCTTAGAAAAAATGTGAAAATCAATGACATTGCTGAAGGCCACACAAAAGCTCTTGAAGAGCCAGTGTGGCCGTTGACCCGTAGCTTAGACAGCCTGCATTAGAAGCAGCCATGTTTAACCCCTTAACGACCAGGGGGAGGGAGGTCATAATAGCGCAGTCTTGTCACTGGTAGCGAAACCCGCACTATTATGACCTAAAAAACCCTTAACTACCAGCGATGTATGGGGTACAAATGGAAATGGAAACTGATCAAAAATATACCAGATTTAAGTTACCCTAAAAGTATATGTACCTCTACATATATATATATATATATATAAAGGGGCCAATTTATCATAGTGTGAGCGGACATGATACGATGTAGAGTATCATGTCCGCCGCACATTGATAAATGCCGACAGCATACGTTGTCATGTTCTTGTGAAATGCTTGTGCAATGCTGCCCCCTGCAGGTTTGTGGCCAATCGGCCGGCTAGCAGGGGGTGTCAATCGAATACGATCGGGTTGATTTCTGTCCGCTGCCTCAGAGCATGCAGACTAGTTATGGAGCAGCGGTCTTTAGACCGCTGCGTCATAACTTATGTTTTCGGCGAGCCTGAAGGCTCAAGCTGAAACAAGGGCATCAAGCTCCATTCGGAGCTTGATAATTCGGCCCCAAACTCTCTTTTTAAATTTCTATTGATTGAGTCAGTAGCTATGTATTATCCACTATTGAGTACATCTTAATAGAATTTTCCTTTTTCGATTGTGGACTGAACTATATGCTTCATTCAAATTCAGATCATTCACCCCCCCCCCCCCCCACATCTCTTTGAGGTTTCCTGGGTTTTTGCTGGTTTCAGTGCTCCCTACTTTTCTGTGTTGACGTTTGGGGTACGTTATGGTTGGTAAGGAGTTAAATGAGTACTACCACCCAGTTAACATATTTTCACATACCTTCATTATATCAAAATATATTTGGTGAATATAAAAGTAGTATATGACATCTAATTGATTCAGTATTGATGACGTTTGTATACAGATTGATGAGATATGCAATTACAAAAAAATAATATCCTCTTGATGAATTTTATAATTTAATATTTTAAATGTCCAAAATCTTAAAGGGATAGGAAAGTAAAAATTAAATTTGCATGATTCAGACACAACATGTAATTTCAAGAAACTTTTAAAACTAACATTTTCAAATTGACTTTGTTTTTCTTTGTATCCTTTGTTGAAAAATAATTTACATATCCTTCACTATTGGGAGCTAGCATTTGATTTGTGGCTACACACATTTGTCTCTGTCATTGGCTCAAAAGAGGTTTTCAGCTAGCACAGTTCTATACAAGTAAAACCCCTTTAATAAAATGCTGTATTATATTAGGAAGTTTGTTTGCACTTTTATATCCCTTTAAAGGACATCAAAGTAAAAAAAAATAAAAAATTACTCAATTATCTATAATTATATAATGGGTGTTTTATAAAAGAAAAAAATGAATAATTTAAAATATTTGTTTCTGTTTTTGTAGGTTTAACTAAGACAAAACTAGTAGAGTATGAACTGATAACACCAATAACTACAGATGCAGATGGATATCATGTTTCTAACGTTTTATCCATTGGACACAAAAGAAGGTTCACAAGAGATATATCACAAAATCAACAGCCTCTGTATTTCAATGTCACCGCCTTTGGAAAAGAATTTCATCTGAAGCTGAGACCAAATACTCGACTAATAGCGCCAAACGCAGTAGTAGAGTGGCATGAAGAATTTACTGATGCCCAAAATGGAACCTATAATGGAAATGAGCAACTCACTGAAAATAATCAAGAGAAAACACTAATAAAGGAGCCTTTGTGGACTAATTGTGCATACGTGGGAGAAATAACGGACATCCCGGGAGCTTCTGTTGCCCTAAGCAATTGTGATGGTCTGGTAAGAAAATTTTATTTAATATTTCTTAGTGTTGCCAAAATTATTATAAATTAATGTGGACGCCATTTAAGCACTATGAAGAATAAATAATAGTTTCTGTTTTAGGAAAGTATATTAAAGGGATATGACACCCCAAAATTCTCTTTTGTGATTCAGACAGAGAATTCAATTTTACAATTTGCTTCTATTATCAAATTTGGGTCTTATAGGGGGAAGCTAAGCAGATCTGTGGCTTTAATGGGTCAGACTTGGGGCTAATGCCCCTATAAGCACAACTTAACATTAAACACTCATAGCTTATTTGAATGTTGCCAATTTTTCTCTGTTAATATTGTCGCATTTGTTTTACTTTTGATTAACTTATTTCTAATGCATAAATAAAAAAAGAAGACCTTAATACATAAGTAAAAAAAAAAGATTGTAATCAATGCATTACAAAGATTCTATATAAAATTAATTGTTTTTAAAAAGCATAAAAATATATATTTTTTAAAACATTTGAACCATTTATTTGCAGTCTGGGGACATACTTCTTAAAGGGACACTGAAACCAATTTTTTTCTTTTATGATTCAGATAGAGCATGACATTTTAAGCAACTTTCTAATTTACTGCTATTATCAATTTTTTTTTCATTCTCTTGCTATCTTTACTTTAAAAGCAGCAATGTAAATCTTAGCAGCCAGCCCATTTTAGGTTCAGCTCAGTGGATAGTGCTTGCTTATTGGAGGCTGACATCTACCCACCAATAAGCAAGCATAACCCAGGTTCTCAACCAAAAATGGGCCGGCTCTTTTTAAAATAAAGATAGCAAGAGAATGAATACAAATTGATAATAGGAGTAAATTAGAAAGTTGCTTAAAATTGCATGCTCTTTCTGAATCATGAAAGAAAAAAATTGGGCTTAGTGTCCCTTTAATAAAGCTTGTTGAATGTTGGGAGGGACACATCAAAAATGAAAAAATTACGGTAATAATGAAAGTGAATTGCAAGTTGTTTCACAATCCTCACAATTTGCACAGTTTGGACTACATTACACAATTGATAGTGCAGGCAATATATATTTTGCACAACCTGGCACAAAAGAATAATGTACAGCCTGTTTTTTTATGTGGATTGTAAAATATCGTAACCAAAACATCTTGATGGTACTGAAACTTTTTTTGCATGTGCTATACATTTAATGGATTTTGTAGGGCGCATTATTAGCGTGCTCATTTCTCTCGCATTAAAAATGGTGAGTTTAGTGTTGCGCTCAAGCACCATCCAAAATACTACTTAAAAATTTAGTTGTTTTTTTTTTTTTAAAAGACCAGAAATAAACCATAATTGAATAATAATAGTACAGGTATGCCTCACTTTACAGCGCTTCGCTAATATAGCGCTTTGTGGAGCTGAAGTTCAACCTCCAAGGATTTTGAAACAGTGCTGTAATCTTCGTGTGATTGCGAGAAAAATGACTGGCACAATTTTGTTATGCACAGTTCACTCCGTTTACAGCAATACAGTGCAAACTGTGTATCAGCGCTGTAGTCTGGCAAAGTTTACTACAGTAATTGTCACTTTTTTACAGGTACATTATTTATTGAATATTAAATTAATACTGTGCTGTGCGAGTGTTAAACTAAATGTAGCCCTATTGCACCCCTAATATATGTTAGTTTTAACATGCTTTCAAGTTTTTAAACACACTGGCAAGTGAAAAGAAAGCTAAAACCGCCTTGTTTCACTTTAAGGCGGTTTTCACTTTACAGAGGGGCTCCGGTCCCTAACCCGCTGTTTGAGCGGGGTATACCTGTATAGCACAGAAAACCATTTTCTGTGCACCATTGGCTTTAACACACCCTCAGCTTAGCGCTTGAGCAAAAACCCCCATGAATTTTATTTATGAAGTCTATTATGTGAGGTATTTAGAGCATCTGAGCTATCCAACTTTACACGAAGAACTCCACTTAGCATTTCACATAGAGAACTATAGGATTAGAGCTTGAGCCATGTCATGCTTGAGCAATTTTACTGAGACCCCCATACAAGTCTATTTTGTGATGGATTTAGTGCACCTGCCCTCTGAAATGTAGGTGTTAGTGCACCCTACCTAGACAGTCTCTCGAGCAATAAAAAAATAACTTTATGAGTTTAACAATAGAAGTGCTATTGATTGTAATTAAAGGGACAGTCTACACCAGAATTTTTATTGTTTTAAAAGATAGATAATCCCTTTATTACCCATTCCCCAGTTTTGCATAACCAACACAGTTATATTAATATACTTTTAACCTCTGTGATTATCTTGTATCTAAGCCTCTGCAAACTGGCCCTTTATTTCCGTTCTTTTGACAGACTTGCAATTTAGCCAATCAGTGCCTGCTCCCAGATAACTTCATGTGCACAAGCACAGTGTTATCTATATGAAACACGTGAACTAACACCCTCTAGTGGTGAAAAACTGTTAAAATGCATCCTGAAAAGAGGTGGCCTTCAAGGTCTAAGAAATTAGCATATGAACCTCCTAGGTTAAGCTTTCAACTAAGAATACCAAGAGAACAAAGCAAATTGGTGATAAAATTAAATTGGAAAATTGTTTAAAATTACATGCCCTATCTGAATAATGAAAGTTTATTTTGGCCTAGGCTATCCCTTTAAGTAATGTTAAAGGGACGTGAAATACAAACTTTTTCTTGTATGATTCAGATAGATAATTTTACTTCTATTATCTTATTTATTTAATTATTTTGGTATCCTTTGTTAAAGGATCCTTAATGCACTACTGGGAGCTAGATGAACACATAAGGTGAGCCAATGACAAGAGGCATATATGTGCAGCCACCAATCAGCAGCTTCTGAGCCTACCTATGTATACTTTTCTACAAAGGATACAAAATAATGAAGCAAATTAGATATTTGAAATAAATAGGAAAGTTGCTTAGAATGGTATACTATTTCTCAACCATGAAAGAAAAAAAAGTAGGCTATATGTTCCTTTAATACACAATATCCTTTATATGTTTGCTCTCCACTTGTAATCTAGGCTGAAATTAGGTCCTGCCTTTTAATAAATGCTGTGCTAACCAATATTACTGTAGCTTTAAACGTTTCTGAAATTCAGTTTGTTACATGTTTTTAGTAAATATTACTATTTCTTTTTTTTTTTTACACATATTTACCTTTTTTTTTCCTGAACTTTTATCAAGACTAAAACTTTAACCCTTAAAATAATATAATTTCAACTTTTCTAAGTCTGCTCAGTATATTTTCTATGCAAGACAAACGTAGGTCCTTTAAATTACAATCAGATACTGTCTGGGTTCTGTTTCAGCAGTGCCAGCTATCCTGGAAGACACTTTGGCCTCAACCTTTATGCCACACTCAACACTATTTCTGGACAACAGCAAGAGTAGGCAACTATTTACTGTGGTAACACAGTGGTCTACCAGAGTAAACATTATGAATTCCCAGATACACACTGCTTGCAACCCACATGTACTGCAAATACTAATTCAATCAGTGCTGCTGAAGAAATGTAACAACAGATATTTTGTGTTCATTTTGTCGTAGGAGAAACACCCTTCCCTATGGGCCACATCTAAAAAACATTGAAAGCTGACCTTTTTTTTTCAATAGCCTACTTAAAGAAATCTATATTCAAGAGTTAAACTGTATATTTCCCTATAATGTATAAAGGTAATGTATGTTTTGAAAAGTATCATATATGCCATTCTTATTCCTTCTGATTCACAATCTAAATGTAAATGTAGTTAGAAAAAGCTCAGGTATGGGTCACTAGAAGAAGCAAACTGAATGCAGATTTGTGCAGAGAAGCATAAATTCATTCATTCATTCATTCACCCATTCATTTATTCTTTCTTCAAGCAGATGACTTAAAGGGACATGAAACCCCAAATTTTCCTTTCATGATTCAGAAAGAGCATACACTATTTAACTAAATGTAAAGGTAGTTAGAAAAGCAAACTTAATGCAGCCCTGTGCAGAGAAGCATAAATTCATTCATTTGTCATACAGGGGGCTTAAAGGGACATAAAACCGAAAACCTTTCTTTCACAGTTCAGATAGTGTGTATAATTTTAAACAACTTTTAAATGTACTTCTGTTATCAAATTAGTTTCATTCTCTTGGCATCCTTTGTTGAAGGAGCAGTAATGTACTACTGGCAGCTAGCTGAACACATCTTGTGAGCCAATGACAATAGGCATATCAGTGCAGCCACCAACCAGCAGCTAGTTCCTTCCAAGGAACTAGAAAGTCAAGACGTAACATTCATGATAGAGAACACCATTAAAAATGTTTCAATCTACCTCTATTATATTTTTTTCAAGCAGGTTTGGGGATTTTGCACATTTTTTCTAATTTGTAAAATGGCTACATTTTTTCAGCCTTTAAATGTGCTTTGACTTTTTTTTTCTATTATCAAATGTACTTTGTTTTCTTGTTATACTTTGTTAGAGTGTATACCTTGTTGGGAGTATATGGCCATTGTGTTTGCAGTGTTGTACACACTTTAAACATTTAAATTTGCCACAAGTATTCATTATAATTATTTTTAAAAAGTTAAAGGGACAAAAAGTAAAAATTAAAGTGATAGTAAAGTCATGTAATTGATTTTACATAATAAAAAGCAGAACATTAATGTAGGGGATCTATCACAAGGCCACCTCTCCAAACGCATTATTTTTTATCAAAAACTTGCAATTTAAACCTGCATTTTAATCACCTCTCTTCCTCTCTGTAAAAACATTTTTTCACTAACTTGATAGGCAGCTGGTACAGATAATAGGAAATGTACAGCCCGCTCTATTTATATTAATATGAAGGCAAAAGCAAACACTGCACAGGCAATCCTTATGCTGGTACAATCAAGAGGGTTTATTGATCCACAAAGTTAGACATATTCAGACAAAAGAACACCTGGCATGTTTTGCCCAGGCGTACCTGCGCTTCCTCTGATGAAGCGCAGGTACGCCTGCGCAAAACATGTCAGGTGCTCTTTTGTCTGAATATGTCTAACTTTGTGGATCAATAAACCCTCTTGATTGTACCAGCATAAGGATTGCCTGTGCAGTGTTTGCTTTTGCCTTCATTTGGATTCATTTGGCGGTTGCTGAGAGCCGCTTTCACGCTGCCTGTGTGACAACTTCCTAACAGCTCAATTCTTGGAGGACTGTCCATCTCTCTACTCACCTTCGATATTGCCGAATTCACTGCTTGTGTTCTACCGTATTCCCGTGGCCGGTCACGCACTCGATTCCTGGTCTGACTTGGAGGACGCACCCCCGAGACGCAGGAGTATTGACGTCACCGTGACGAATCGGCAGCCAGTGTAGAAGACGGCGGGGCCATACCTGACGACTCCATACTGGCTTGGGACTCTATTCTTTGGATTTCTTTGGCAAATGGTGAGTGAGAGACTGCTCTACCTGGATAGAGAATACTAATATATGCTACAACGAGCACTTGTTTCTTGGGGATTGCCAAACATTGACACATTTGTTTACTATTACTGATCCATGAACTGGCCAATACGGTGTTTGGACTATACAAATAAAATTCAGTTCTGGATTACCAAGTATCATCCTAAATACATCCGTCTATATTGAGACCTAATAGAGCTATTTGGTTACTGACCTACTTGCTTGGATTTATTTGGGACTTACTCTATATAAAATTGTTTATTTTGGCTATAATCAAAACCTACACAGCTCTTTCTATTACGGTTCACAGCATTGGACTTATCCTTATTCACTAAGAACTGTTATTTGATTTGGGACTAAACTTGAGCATTCATATAAGTGTCAACCCCTTTTTTTGGTTGCTTATTTATATTAATAGGTGTTGGCTCTGACGCTGCTGCTACCTTATGATATCCGATGCTCGAAGGCATCAGCACCTACATTAATAGCCTGCTTTTTATTCTATGTAAATTACTTTTCGCATTGTTCTTAACTTAAATGAACATGCAATTTTAAACAACTTTTCAATTTACTTGTATGATCAAATTTGCTTGGTTCTCTTGGTATTCAGATTTGAAGACTATACCTAGATAGACTCAGGGGCAGCATAGCACTACTGGGATCTAGTTGCTGATTGGTGGCTGCACATATATGCCTCTTGTCATAGGCTCACAAAACGTATTCTTCCATTAGTGCATTGCTGCCTTTTATCCTACTCTTCAACAAAGGATACCAAGAGACCAAAGCAAATCAAATTGATATTAGAAGTAAACTGCAAAATTGTTTAAACATGCATGCTCTATCTGAATCATTAAAGTTTAATTTTGAATTTACTGTCTCTTTAATGTTGGTACTTTTAGGTCCTTTTAAGCAGATATAAGTTTCTTGTAAGATTACATATTTGTGGGGAATATTACTGGACCAAAATATCGTGCATACGCATGAGAAGCCCAAGTAAACTGCCTAGTCTTGCTAAATATGTACATGTTTAGCTGAGTGTGTCTTCCAAGCAAAGAGTAAAAAATTGGTTAGAGAACCTATCATGAGTTTAAATGAGAGTAATAACTCTGGCTCAAAAGAATTTTCACTCCCCAGCTTCTGAATACATTTTCTGGATTCAGTTATCAGTAATCAAAAATGTGAATCTGGAATCTGGAAAGTGTTTGTGACTAAGCTTGATTATATGCAACTGTATTTTACTTTGTTAAAATTACATTGTGCTCATACTTTAACCGTTTTTCCTCTGTAATATTTTTCCATTGATTCATTTTACCTGCTGAAGTGTATTGAATTGCTTATGAGTAGCTATATTATTTTTTTCGTTTGAAATAGCTGATGTTGCCTCTTGAAACCACCATCAATACTGAGAATTCCAATAATGCAGTGTTAACTATAAAACAATATGTCAACAGGAGGCAGCATCAGAAATCAGATTACTAGTATGAGTAGTGGGGGCATCCTTAAAGGGCCACTAAACCCAAAATGTTTCTTTCATGATTCAGATAGAGAATACAAATGTAAACAACTTTCCAATTTATTTCTATTGTTAATTTTGCTTCATTTTTTAGATATCCTTAGTTGAAGAAAAAGCAATGCAAGTTGTTTAAAATTGCATGCTCTTTCTATATCATGAAAGAAAAAAATTGCATTTCATGTCCCTTTAAGGATGGATTTAATGGGAAAAAAATAAATAAATAACAAATTCGCCTGTTTATGGGCACGCGATAAATAACCAGCCATTACCTCTGGTTGCTTTTTTAAATGTCCCCCAATTGCCCCCAAAATTAAGTTTGTAGTGACTTTACTAAAATAAAAAATATATATTTTTTTTAAACTGCGCTAGGCAGTGTTTTGGGTAAAAAAGTTGGCGGGTGTGGGGTATTAGGAAAAAAACTGTACTGAAAAGTGCCTTTACATTGTGGTCTATGGGGACTGTGTGTTCCTAGTAAATATATATGTTATGCTTATATACATATATATTTATGTGTTAATATGTATGTGACAGCGATATTTTGCACTCAACTTGTAATCTAGCCCTAAATTAAAGGGAAAGTAAATTTTAATGAATTATTGATCCTCTGCCCGCTTCTCATACTGTACTTCGCATATCGATGACAAAATTCCTCCAATTATTGCGGTGCTAAGTACAGAAGAGCTGCGGGCGGAGGATCGCCGGTCTGGGTTTCCTAAAGAAAAAGGTAATTATTTTCTCCAACATAGGTGTGTCCGGTCCACGGCGTCATCCTTACTTGTGGGATATTCTCTTCCCCAACAGGAAATGGCAAAGAGCCCAGCAAAGCTGGTCACATGATCCCTCCTAGGCTCCGCCTACCCCAGTCATTCTCTTTGCCGTTGTACAGGCAACATCTCCACGGAGATGGCTTAGAGTTTTTTAGTGTTTAACTGTAGTTTTTATTATTCAATCAAGAGTTTGTTATTTTAAAATAGTGCTGGTATGTACTATTTACTCAGAAACAGAAAAGAGATGAAGATTTCTGTTTGTATGAGGAAAATGATTTTAGCAACCGTTACTAAAATCCATGGCTGTTCCACACAGGACTGTTGAGAGGAATTAACTTCAGTTGGGGGAACAGTGAGCAGTCTCTTGCTGCTTGAGGTATGACACATTCTAAGAAGACGATGTAATGCTGGAAGCTGTCATTTTCCCTATGGGATCCGGTAAGCCATGTTTATTAAGATAGTAAATAAGGGCTTCACAAGGGCTTATTAAGACTGTAGACTTTTTCTGGGCTAAATCGATTCATTATTAACACATATTTAGCCTTGAGGAATCATTTAATCTGGGTATTTTGATAAGATTATATCGGCAGGCACTGTTTTAGACACCTTATTCTTAGGGGCTTTCCCAAATCATAGGCAGAGCCTCATTTTCGCGCCGGTGTTGCGCACTTGTTTTTGAGAGGCATGACATGCAGTCGCATGTGTGAGGAGCTCTGATACATAGAAAAGACTTTCTGAAGGCGTCATTTGGTATCGTATTCCCCTTTGGGCTTGGTTGGGTCTCAGCAAAGCAGATACCAGGGACTGTAAAGGGGTTAAAGTTAAAAACGGCTCCGGTTCCGTTATTTTAAGGGTTAAAGCTTCCAAATTTGGTGTGCAATGCTTTTAAGGCTTTAAGACACTTATGTGAAATTTTGGTGAATTTTGAACAATTCCTTCATATTTTTTCGCAATTGCAGTAATAAAGTGTGTTCAGTTTAAAATTTAAAGTGACAGTAACGGTTTTATTTTAAAACGTTTTTTGTACTTTGTTATCAAGTTTATGCCTGTTTAACATGTCTGAACTACCAGATAGACTGTGTTCTGAATGTGGGGAAGCCAGAGTTCCTTCTCATTTAAATAAATGTGATTTATGTGACAATGACAATGATGCCCAAGATGATTCCTCAAGTGAGGGGAGTAAGCATGGTACTGCATCATTCCCTCCTTCGTCTACACGAGTCTTGCCCACTCAGGAGGCCCCTAGTACATCTAGCGCGCCAATACTCCTTACTATGCAACAATTAACGGCTGTAATGGATAATTCTGTCAAAAACATTTTAGCCAAAATGCACACTTATCAGCGTAAGCGCGACTGCTCTGTTTTAGATACTGAAGAGCATGACGACGCTGATAATAATGGTTCTGAAGGGCCCCTAAACCAGTCTGATGGGGCCAGGGAGGTTTTGTCTGAGGGAGAAATTACTGATTCAGGGAACATTTCTCAACAAGCTGAACCTGATGTGATTACGTTTAAATTTAAGTTGGAACATCTCCGCATTCTGCTTAAGGAGGTATTATCCACTCTGGATGATTGTGACAAGTTGGTCATCCCAGAGAAACTATGTAAAATGGACAAGTTCCTAGAGGTCCCGGGGCTCCCAGAAGCTTTTCCTATACCCAAGCGGGTGGCGGACATTGTAAATAAAGAATGGGAAAGGCCCGGTATTCCTTTCGTCCCTCCCCCCATATTTAAAAAATTGTTTCCTATGGTCGACCCCAGAAAGGACTTATGGCAGACAGTCCCCAAGGTCGAGGGAGCGGTTTCCACTTTAAACAAACGCACCACTATACCCATAGAAGATAGTTGTGCTTTCAAAGATCCTATGGATAAAAAATTAGAAGGTTTACTTAAAAAGATGTTTGTTCAGCAGGGTTACCTTCTACAACCAATTTCATGCATTGTCCCTGTCGCTACAGCCGCGTGTTTCTGGTTCGATGAGCTGGTAAAGGCGGTCGATAGTGATTCTCCTCCTTATGAGGAGATTATGGACAGAATCAATGCTCTCAAATTGGCTAATTCTTTCACCCTAGACGCCACTTTGCAATTGGCTAGGTTAGCGGCTAAGAATTCTGGGTTTGCTATTGTGGCGCGCAGAGCGCTTTGGTTGAAATCTTGGTCAGCTGATGCGTCTTCCAAGAACAAGCTACTTAACATTCCTTTCAAGGGGAAAACGCTGTTTGGCCCTGACTTGAAAGAGATTATCTCTGATATCACTGGGGGTAAGGGCCACGCCCTTCCTCAGGATCGGCCTTTCAAGGCCAAAAATAAACCTAATTTTCGTCCCTTTCGTAGAAACGGACCAGCCCAAAGTGCTACGTCCTCTAAGCAAGAGGGTAATACTTCTCAAGCCAAGCCAGCTTGGAGACCAATGCAAGGCTGGAACAAGGGAAAGCAGGCCAAGAAACCTGCCACTGCTACCAAGACAGCATGAAATGTTGGCCCCCGATCCGGGACTGGATCTGGTGGGGGGCAGACTCTCTCTCTTCGCTCAGGCTTGGGCAAGAGATGTTCTGGATCCTTGGGCGCTAGAAATAGTCTCCCAAGGTTATCTTCTGGAATTCAAGGGGCTTCCCCCAAGGGGGAGGTTCCACAGGTCTCAGTTGTCTTCAGACCACATAAAAAGACAGGCATTCTTACGTTGTGTAGAAGACCTGTTAAAAATGGGAGTGATTCATCCTGTTCCATTAGGAGAACAAGGGATGGGGTTCTACTCCAATCTGTTCATAGTTCCCAAAAAAGAGGGAACGTTCAGACCAATCTTAGATCTCAAGATCTTAAACAAGTTTCTCAAGGTTCCATCGTTCAAAATGGAAACCATTCGAACAATTCTTCCTTCCATCCAGGAAGGTCAATTCATGACCACGGTGGATTTAAAGGATGCGTATCTACATATTCCTATCCACAAGGAACATCATCGGTTCCTAAGGTTCGCATTCCTGGACAAGCATTACCAGTTCGTGGCGCTTCCTTTCGGATTAGCCACTGCTCCAAGGATTTTCACAAAGGTACTAGGGTCCCTTCTAGCTGTGCTAAGACCAAGGGGCATTGCTGTAGTACCTTACTTGGACGACATTCTGATTCAAGCGTCGTCCCTTCCTCAAGCAAAGGCTCACACGGACATCGTCCTGGCCTTTCTCAGATCTCACGGATGGAAAGTGAACGTGGAAAAGAGTTCTCTATCTCCGTCAACAAGGGTTCCCTTCTTGGGAACAATAATAGACTCCTTAGAAATGAGGATTTTTCTGACAGAGGCCAGAAAAACAAAACTTCTAGACTCTTGTCGGATACTTCATTCCGTTCCTCTTCCTTCCATAGCGCAGTGCATGGAAGTGATAGGTTTGATGGTAGCGGCAATGGACATAGTTCCTTTTGCGCGCATTCATCTAAGACCATTACAACTGTGCATGCTCAGTCAGTGGAATGGGGACTATACAAACTTGTCTCCGAGGATACAAGTAAATCAGAGGACCAGAGACTCACTCCGTTGGTGGCTGTCCCTGGACAACCTGTCACAAGGGATGACCTTCCGCAGACCAGAGTGGGTCATTGTCACGACCGACGCCAGTCTGATGGGCTGGGGCGCGGTCTGGGGATCCCTGAAAGCTCAGGGTCTTTGGTCTCGGGAAGAATCTCTTCTACCGATAAATATTCTGGAACTGAGAGCGATATTCAATGCTCTCAAGGCTTGGCCTCAGCTAGCGAGGGCCAAGTTCATACGGTTTCAATCAGACAACATGACAACTGTTGCGTACATCAACCATCAGGGGGGAACAAGGAGTTCCCTGGCGATGGAAGAAGTGACCAAAATCATTCTATGGGCGGAGTCTCACTCCTGCCACCTGTCTGCTATCCACATCCCAGGAGTGGAAAATTGGGAAGCGGATTTTCTGAGTCGTCAGACATTGCATCCGGGGGAGTGGGAACTCCATCCGGAAATCTTTGCCCAAGTCACTCAACTGTGGGGCATTCCAGACATGGATCTGATGGCCTCTCGTCAGAACTTCAAAGTTCCTTGCTACGGGTCCAGATCCAGGGATCCCAAGGCGGCTCTAGTGGATGCACTAGTAGCACCTTGGACCTTCAAACTAGCTTATGTATTCCCGCCGTTTCCTCTCATCCCCAGGCTGGTAGCCAGGATCAATCAGGAAAGGGCGTCGGTGATCTTGATAGCTCCTGCGTGGCCACGCAGGACTTGGTATGCAGATCTGGTGAATATGTCATCGGCTCCACCATGGAAGCTACCTTTGAGACGAGACCTTCTTGTTCAAGGTCCGTTCGAACATCCGAATCTGGTCTCACTCCAGCTGACTGCTTGGAGATTGAACGCTTGATCTTATCGAAGCGAGGGTTCTCAGATTCTGTTATCGATACTCTTGTTCAGGCCAGAAAGCCTGTAACTAGAAAGATTTACCACAAAATTTGGAAAAAATATATCTGTTGGTGTGAATCTAAAGGATTCCCTTGGGACAAGGTTAAGATTCCTAAGATTCTATCCTTCCTTCAAGAAGGATTGGAAAAAGGATTATCTGCAAGTTCCCTGAAGGGACAGATTTCTGCCTTGTCTGTGTTACTTCACAAAAAGCTGGCAGCTGTGCCAGATGTTCAAGCCTTTGTTCAGGCTCTGGTTAGAATCAAGCCTGTTTACAAACCTTTGACTCCTCCTTGGAGTCTCAACTTAGTTCTTTCAGTTCTTCAGGGGGTTCCGTTTGAACCCTTACATTCCGTTGATATTAAGTTATTATCTTGGAAAGTTTTGTTTTTGGTTGCAATTTCTTCTGCTAGAAGAGTTTCAGAATTATCTGCTCTGCAGTGTTCTCCTCCTTATCTGGTGTTCCATGCAGATAAGGTGGTTTTACGTACTAAACCTGGTTTTCTTCCAAAAGTTGTTTCTAACAAAAACATTAACCAGGAGATTATCGTACCTTCTCTGTGTCCGAAACCAGTTTCGAAGAAGGAACGTTTGTTGCACAATTTGGATGTTGTTCGCGCTCTAAAATTCTATTTAGATGCTACAAAGGATTTTAGACAAACATCTTCCTTGTTTGTTGTTTATTCCGGTAAAAGGAGAGGTCAAAAAGCAACTTCCACCTCTCTCTCTTTTTGGATTAAAAGCATCATCAGATTGGCTTACGAGACTGCCGGACGGCAGCCTCCCGAAAGAATCACAGCTCATTCCACTAGGGCTGTGGCTTCCACATGGGCCTTCAAGAACGAGGCTTCTGTTGATCAGATATGTAGGGCAGCGACTTGGTCTTCACTGCACACTTTTACCAAATTTTACAAGTTTGATACTTTTGCTTCTTCTGAGGCTATTTTTGGGAGAAAGGTTTTGCAAGCCGTGGTGCCTTCCATCTAGGTGACCTGATTTGCTCCCTCCCATCATCCGTGTCCTAAAGCTTTGGTATTGGTTCCCACAAGTAAGGATGACGCCGTGGACCGGACACACCTATGTTGGAGAAAACAGAATTTATGTTTACCTGATAAATTACTTTCTCCAACGGTGTGTCCGGCCCACGGCCCGCCCTGGTTTTTTAATCAGGTCTGATAATTTATTTTCTTTAACTACAGTCACCACGGTATCATATGGTTTCTCCTATGCAAATATTCCTCCTTAACGTCGGTCGAATGACTGGGGTAGGCGGAGCCTAGGAGGGATCATGTGACCAGCTTTGCTGGGCTCTTTGCCATTTCCTGTTGGGGAAGAGAATATCCCACAAGTAAGGATGACGCCGTGGACCGGACACACCGTTGGAGAAAGTAATTTATCAGGTAAACATAAATTCTGTTTTTTTTAAAAAAAGCTGCAATATAAAGTTTAATGAGTGAAAGTGCCCCTGTTTTTAATAGTATTTTGAAAAACCGGGCACTCATTCATTCATTCAACTTTACATTCACTTTAATTATGGCCTTTAAACCTACCTAGATAATTGATTAAACCAGGTTTTTCAAACCAATGAGCCTGTGGGCATCACATGACTTTCCAAAGCTTTTAATCTGCTTCTTTCAGTAATGCACTCTTTTTCGTCTCTGACACTACTGGTTAATTACTATTTTCTCTGGTGGATCTGATATATGTTTCTGGGCCTATATATATAGGTTTATAGTTCTTATTTTGTAAAAAAAAAATGCTCATTAGATGATAACATTATTATTAAAACCCACTCACTGGCCCTGGAACAGAATAACAATTTGTTATTGTCCTTTAATTGAACAGTTTGGATACCCTGGTTCTGTGTTAGCCCTACTTTCTGCATTTATACGCTTGTATTCATGCCTTATACTTATTGAATTTACTGTGAAATAATTGGGCTCTAGTCTGTATATGCAACAACTTCACTATTCTTTATCATCACATTCACATGTAATTTTTGGTAGCTGGTCTCTGGAAACTCACACATCTTTCATCAACCCAACTATCAAATGAATATATTATTTAAATAAAAACTAAATTTTTAGTGGAGTTGCAGAAGAAAGCAGTCTTTACAAATTTCTTAAATAAACGTATCTTTAAAATTTGTTAGACAAACCAACATTCTGTGCAACATTACTCACACAAGATGGTTTGTGGCAACTGTACTTTAAAGCTTCCAACACTAACACATATATTCTGTATTTAGAGAAACTATAACAGTATCATTATGGATTACCATGAAATATGTTCCTTAATTAAGCCATTAAGAAACCACCAATGTAACTAAGAGCTTTTTTTGTAAACTCAATATTACAATGTGCCAAATTTTAAGTTTACTGGTAGGTGAAATTATTATGGAGAGTTTACATTGGACAATTAAAGTTCACGTCTTTAGAAAAAGTTAGAAAAAATACAACCACTAATATAAATTACTTCAGTGTAGGTAAATCATAGTATTTAAACATCCATTAGTTTATCCTGGAATTTATTTAATCCTTGCCACTGGAAATAATTTATGAATGAAGACTTTGAGATGGTATGTAGGAGATCCTTACATGCATATGTAGTTTTACATTCAACCACTGCTTAAGATATTTGTCATCTTTTCCGTGAACCTTCTTTTAAAACCTTTTCAAGATTTATTCTAATTTGTAGCATTGCAAAAATTATAATTTAACAAAGAGTAGTAGAATATACTGTATATCAAGATGTCAAGATACAGTATAAGGTATAAGTGAAGATATAAGGTGTTTTCCCAGGGCCTATTATAGAGGGTGCACTACCCAGCTGATTTTGCTGGCCACCCGGCAAAAATTTAAGTCAATATTGAGCAAATAAATGTCTGCTGCACAAGTTAGTATTAAATCAGTTTATGTTAAATTAACTGAAACTAATCTATGCTTTCAAAAGCTTTAAGTAACATTTATAAATTACAGAAAAGTTTACAATATTATTATTATTATTATTGCCCCCACCCAGCCATTTCATAATCCCACCCAGCTGGCATTTTTTGTGTGGAGAACATTATGTATAAATAGATATATATATATAGATTGTACGTTCCCATGGGAATAGGGCCCTCAATTCCTCCTCTATTTGTTTGTCAGTTTGTCTTGTCTCATACAAGTATTGTATCATTGTTTTACTTATCTGAATTGTACCCATGGACAACACTGCAGAATATGTTGGCACTTTACAAATAAAGTATAATAATAAAAAAAGAAAGAAAAAAAGAAAATAAATCTATCTATCTATCTATCTATCTATCTATCTATCTATATACATACACACAAACTTCACACATATACTATATGGTCAAAAGTATGTGGACACCTGACCATTACACCTAAAGTAGATGGTTGGACATCCTATTCTAAAACCATAGGCATTCACCCCTTAATGAAAAGCTACGTACCCTGTATGTCACAAGTCTTTCTATTGACAGTGTTTTTTTATAGCACGGTCTTGCCACCAGTGGTGAGACAGCACTATTTTAACAAGCCTGCAGGAGGGAGGGTCTAATAGCGTGGTCTTGCTGCTTGAAGCAAGACCCGCGCTATTACACCACAAAAAAACCTTAACGACCAGAGACATACAGGGTACATCACGGTCGTTAAGGGGTTAATAAAGAGTTGCCCCTCTTTGTGGCTATAGCAGCCGTTCACTCTTCTCAGAAGGTTCTCCCACAAGATTTTGGAGTGTAATTTGTGCACATTCAGCCAAAAGATCATGTGTGAGGTTAGGCACTGTTGTTGGGTGAGAAAGTCTGGTTCTCAGTCATCTCTTGGAGAACTTTGGTGGTTGTTTTGCTCTCAATAGCATCACTCCTTTCCACCAGGTGTGAGAATCTTGGAGCGGCTATAGAGAAATATTGGCAAGTGGCAGTTATGTTAGGTTTCTTTGTGGATACCATGTCCTCCCGATGATGGCTCTTATAAAGGACACATTAGGATCTTGGACTGAGAGCTTCTTTCTGCAGTTTCTGGTTGGGGTGTAAGAAGCAGGGAGGGGGGGGGGCATTTCTTTTCTTCTTTTCCATTTGTTTTACTTGATTTCTTTGGTTATTTAGTTTAATATCTAGTGAGTTTGATGACATCACTACTAATTTTAGGAACCACTGAGTTTTGTAAGTATTTCTTTCGTAAACTCTTTTATTGCTACCTAGTTAGCTGCTGTATTTGCTATCTACTTAACGGTTTAGTTTCGTGTCTCAATAAAAAAACCAAAAAAAAAAACACCCCATCTCAATGCACCCACAACTCCTCTATATAATATCACATCTGGAAAAAAAATCTACACACTTTTCCCACCCACCCTAATGACTAGTCTATTATATAACCGCCCTTTAATTTCAGTCAGATGCAGCTGTCGCAATTGATCAGTCTGCAATAACAAGATAAATACACACGCTGTTGCACACTGCTGCCTTTGATTCCAGTCTTTCCATATTCTGCTTTACCCTTGGATTGCTAAAACTTTTTTCCATTATAATCAATATTCTTTGTTAGATTATGAGCTTGACAGACTCTGTGCCTGCTGGTCTCATTATATAAAGAGCATCTACTAATTGTGTTATGCGCCAGGACATTTATATTTATGTGTTGCCTGTCTCATACGTGGTGTGTAATGCGTTATTGTATTATTTCTTTTATATAACTGTTTTTAACCCTTGCAAATAGGTTAAACACACAGTTGAAGTCAGCTGCAGAGCAACAATGCACTGCTTCGTTGAACAAAGCTGGTGAGCCAATGACAAGAGATATGTATGTAGCCACCAATCGCTAGCTAGCTCCCAGCAGTGCAATGCTGCTCCTAAGCCTTCCAAGATATGCTTTTCAAATGATACCAAGAGAACAAAGTAAAATTTTATGAAAAAAAATAAAAAATTGAAAGGACTCATAAAATTGCATGCTCTTTCTGAACCAATAAAGTGATTGTATAGTTTAATGAATTACTGACCAGTATCTAAAAGTAATTTTAAAAAGAGGGGCACTTTAATTCATTAAACTTTAGAAAGACGCTAATTTTTTAAAAATATTTACCATTGCATTATGGAAAACATACTGCTGTTCCTCCGCCTGCATCTCCAACTGTATTTAGCTTATCGATAACAAATCTAGCTTCCTCCAATCGTTGCGTGCTTCCTTTGGTGTCCAGTTCGTGGGGCATGCAACGATTGGAGGAAGCCGATTCGTCATCGATAAGCTAAATACAGTAGGAGATGCGGGCGGAGGAATGGCGTTATGTTTAACATAACGCAATGGTAAATATTTTTTTTTAAAAAGCGTCTTTGTAAAGTTTAATGAATTAAAGTGCCCCTGTTTTTAACAATTTCATGACCGGGTTATAAAGTCTACATCGGAACAACGTTCCAATGTAGACAAATTGAAATCACGCGATCGTGCAATTATGGGATCGGGTCTGGGGGGCGTCCCTATGATGCTAGGAATGCCCTCCAGACTGCAAGCGCAGTAGGCTTCAGGACAGCCATTGGCTATGACGTTGTATTCCGTCATAACGGCTTTAAAGCCCAGTGCCGTTGTGACAGAATACAACGGCATAACGGCGTGAAAAGGTTAAGATTATTTTTAGATACTGGGCATTAATATATTAAAATTTTCAATCACTTTAAGACTCAATTTTGACTTTCATATCCCTTTAATGCATTTATTATTTACCATGCAAAAAAGAAAATCTCAAATGATCTCTTCAAATTCTCAAACTTTTAAATTCACGGTTTTAAAATAATTGCTTTTTTGATCAGAATAAAATAACATAGGTTGCCTCTAGCATAAATAAATCCACCCAAAAGGTCCATACCTACTATCTATACAATTTTTTTTTGTCTCTCTATCTGTCAGGGCAGGGCTGGCTTTTACCCAAAGCTAAACACCTAAAATACTAGAATCAAATTAGAAATGCAAGATTAGCAATACTTCCACAACCAATGTGACCTTCAGATAAACACATTTTTTTCTGATTTAAACCAAAACCAATGTCCGGCCAATGGTTAGTAGTTATGCTGGTGTTTAGCCAATGGTTGTCTTTACGCTTGTATAAGATGAGAATATTGTCCAAGAAAATTATTCAAGCATTATCCAAGGATCACAACATGGCTTTGACTGGCTTAATGAGCTTTGTGAAGCACCACAATGCTGAGATAAGACCAAAGAGAAGCCGTGTTTAATGCCATACTTGGCTAACAGGAAATGTCTCTTGCTTAAGGTCACAGGAACCATAAGGTTTTGCTTATTTCACATTGACACAAATTAACAACTTACCTGAGCTTCCTGTCTTGTGGGAAAATGATTATTATTTTAGGTGATCAGGTTTCCTAGACTCAAATTAAAGACACTTCAGACCCATATTTGGGACACCTCATAAATGTTGAGGAGGTGGTAAAAAAAACTGTTGAAAGTTTTTACTTTAAGATTAAGAAGAGCTCCATACCCCCACTCCCTCACACACACACCCTCTCTCACACACACAAATATATGACTAGAGAGCTCAGCACATCAATAACAGAAGTAAACAGAATCATGTTTGCAGAGAAAGAAATGTTTATTTTAAAGGGATGGTAAGGACAGAAATTTTCTGTTTGTTATTATAAACTTATATTATATTATACATTTCTCCAAATACCTTGCACTGCGCTTTATTTGACATTCAGAAGCTATTGCGGTCCCAAAATATGTAAATTTCCAAATCCACCGTGAGGCTAATTTGCATTAGCCAATCAAGAATCTGGGTTCTCTCTTCCCTGCAGTTCCGGGTACAGGGATCGTGTCTAACGCATGCGCTCTGATGTGCCCAAAGTATATGCATGCACATTTTCTTTTCTTTAATATAATCTCTTACGTAAGCGATCTACCTGTCATGTGACCACAGTCAAGATTAGCATAGCAAAGACAGGAAATGGAGTTCTAAGATTGCGCATGCATACAATTTGCGACAAGACCGGGCAAAAGTCTTCAATTAGCGCATTACCCATGCGTGTCAAAATGCCTTTAAATGTGCACGCGTTTTAATATAATTAGAGAAGCTAATTTATGCGTGAAGAGCTTTCTAGACCGCCCTTTGTAAGGGGCTGGAAAAAGTGACGTAAGAAGAAAAAAATGTATTATGCTTTTATTGCCTGATCTGAGCTTCGTTTCTAAAACATAGTAAGTAGAATCACATATAGATATAACATTTGATCATTTGCTATAAAAAATGTTAACATACTTTACTAATCCTTTAAGTTTTTCACATTTTATCCACAAAACTTTCATTTCTTTCACCAAAATATATTGGCTCCAATCCAACATTTAGCAGCACATTTAAAATAACAGAAAGCAAAACAAAAAAACAGTAACAACAGTAAGCATCCAAGTGTTGAAAGTTAAATTTTAAGGACTTTACTAGGAATAAAGAAAAGTAATAGAAAAAAAAAGTTATTTCCACTTCGCTTCAATAATATTGTACAGCCTATAAGAAGAAAAATTGAATATGTAGTGAATATGTAGTGAAGGTGCAAGTATTAGGCCATAGTTACTAAAAAGGGTTTGGGTTAAAAATGGACAACAAAAAGATGAACAATAAGCATTGTGCTTATAACAATGTTGATGAGAGGGCTGATTTCAAGATAAGGTGGGGAGATCAGGATATAGTAATTAGGGTATTTTAATGTTAAAAACATAGAACTTCTTAAACTAAGATACATTAGGTGACTTGCTGAATGTGCAAATCTGTACTCAACTGTGACTCACAGCTTCGGCCGGTGGCTGCAATGCACAAGGAGAGTTATGAGGGGAACTATAGCTATGAATGATAACGAGGTGGGTCAAAAATAAATAAATTAAAGAACCCATTAATTGCAAAAGTACACTTAGGTGTAACACATAGTATACAACAATGATTATCTACCCCCTGTCACATATATATGCAGACATTAAAGAATGAAACTGTACATTTTTAATGTATTATCGTAGCACAACCTACCAAAAAGACATAGGCAAGCTAGATCAAACTTTTAAAGAAGAACTGTCATTTTATATAACTTTTATAAACAAATAACATTTGTGTTCCTAACAACAACCAGCAATTTAAGTTAACACATAAACACATTGCATGCAAAGTTAACCTCATCCAGCCTAGTTAGTGTTCGGTGTAATTAATTGCAGGTGAGAGGAGAGCTGAAGGATCTTTGGAGACACAAAAAGCTTATTATATAAAGTCCTGGAAATATTTCTGTCAGGCCAGGCCAGAACTTTGCATTATGTGATTAGGTCACATGTTAGGTAATGAGGACATCTTTAGTTTGGGAGTCCAAAGTACTAATGCTGACCATGTAGATTAATATTTAGGATTCGAAACATCACCTTCTAAGTACCAATCAGTAAGGTCCCTTATAAAAGCAAGAGTCTCAATTATAGCTGCCGGCTCTATGTGTCTATAATTTCGTTGAGTAGAAGGCCGCTACTTCCATGCTGTGTTGCCCCCTGCATGCATTGTAATGCTCTCCTGTTGCGGAGTCACAGCTGAGAGATCATGATCTGTACAAAGAGGTACTTTGATAATGCTGTAAGCTACACAGTTTTCTTACATAAACTTTCTCTTATTTAGGCTCCAGAGACATATTATGTGGTTGCTAAAGTTCAGCTTGTTCAGCGTGATCAGATGAAGATTGCGCTTCTAGAGATGAAGATATTTATATATATATATATATATATATATATATATATATATATATATATATATATATATATATATAAAAATCAATTTTGTAGTTGGTTCTCTCAGGATATAATCAGGAAGTGCCTTATCTAGTGGTGTCTGCAAGAGTTTTTCTAATTTTAAGTATTGGGTATCAAAGTACTGTAGCAACATCTTGTCCCATGTGCCATTCAAAGTATTTATCATAATTAAGGATACTTGGCCCCAAATAGAGATATTAGGACAGTAACAAGCAATGCGAAGTAGATATTTTTAACTCTCACAGTCCAGGAGCGGCAGAGTAACTTGGATTTATGGGGGGGGGGGTTACGATCTAGTGATGAGCCGCCACTTCAGGCCTAATCATCCGATCTATGGTTCCAGGTTCATGGAAACCGCAAATAAGAGCTGTAGTAGATCCTCACTAAGTCTGGTAAAAATATAGTTACAAATCTGATGTTGATGCTTTTGAAGTAGATCCACCAATTATTTAAATAATTGGCCGATTATTTAAATATCCTATAGAGCCCCCCACCCCCCGATTCTTGGCTCCACTCTACAGCTAGGTTCCAACTTACTCCCCTATGACATGTAACAGGTCACCAACTCAAACATAGCAGTCAGCAGGTAGCACAACTGGGACTGAGTGTCAGACAGTGAGGGTGTGTCAGGCATACTTAGGACTCGGGCACTAGTCAAGTGCCGCCCTTTAAAGGGATAGGTAAGTCAAAATTAATCTTGCATGATTAAGATAGAGCATGTAATTTTAAGACACTTTTAAATTCACTTCTATTTTCAAATGGGCTTCGTTCTCTTGGTATCCCTTGCTAAAAAAGAATATGCACATATCCTACACTAGTGGTACCTAGCTGCTGATTAGTGCTTGCACACATTTGTTTCTTGTGATTGGTTAACTAGATGAGTTCATCTAGCTGCCAGTAGTGCAATGCTGTTCCTTTAGCAAAGGATAGCAAGATAATGAAGCACATTTGATAATATAAGTAAATTGGAAAGTTGTTTAAAATTTGATGTATCGAAATCATGAAAGAAAATGTTAGGGTTTCCTGTCCCTTTAAGTGGGGAGGACCCAGACTGACATAATGCGCAGCAAGCACATTGAAGGGGGGTAGGAACTCTCTTATTATTATGATGACCGCAGCAACAACATTTAAAACAGCTGCGAGTGGCAGTGGTTCAGTAGGGATGAAGGACAATGTGAGGGGCAGATTAGAGACCATCAGGGATACCAAAAAAGTTTGTGACATAGTTTCCAAATTTGGGACTTTCACAGAAAATTCAACTTTAGCTACAGTGCACCAGCAGATTCGACAGCAGGAGTCTGGGATACAATGAGTAAAGACAAGATTGAGCAAGACGGACTAGAAAAGGAAGATTGGAGAGAAATACATCATATTTGTTTACACAGGTTAAACAAGAGCCTTTGACAAATATTCTTTTTCTTCTGTTATGTGTGATCAGTCCACGGGTCATCATTACTTCTGGGATATAACTCCTCCCCAACAGGAAATGCAAGAGGATTCACCCAGCAGAGCTGCATATAGCTCCTCCCCTCTACGTCACTCCCAGTCATTCTCTTGCACCCAGCAACTAGATAGGATGTGTGAGAGGACTATGGTGATTATACTTAGTTTTTATAACTTCAATCAAAAGTTTGTTATTTTACAATAGCACCGGAGCGTGTTATTGCCTCTCTGGCAGAGTTTGAAGAAGAATCTACCAGAGTTTTTACTATGATTTTAACCGGAGTAGTTAAGATCATATTGCTGTTTCTCGGCCATCTGAGGGAGGTAAAAGCTTCAGATCAGGGGACAGCGGGCAGATGAATCTGCATTGAGGTATGTAGCAGTTTTTATTTTCTGAATGGAATTGATGAGAAAATCCTGCCATACCGTTATAATGACATGTATGTATACTCTACACTTCAGTATTCTGGGGATGGTATTTCACCGGAATTACTCTGTTAAAAGTACATTAAACCTTTTAATAGGTATTTATTATGTTAAACGTTTTTGCTGGAATGTAGAATCGTTTGCATTTTCTGAGGTACTGAGTGAATAAATATTTGGGCATTATTTTTCCACTTGGCAGTTGCTTGTTTTAATTGTGACAGTTTCGTTTCTCTCTCACTGCTGTGTGTGAGGGGGAGGGGCCGTTTTTGGCGCTCTTTGCTACGCATCAAAAAATTCCAGTCAGTTACTCTTGTATTTCCTGCATGATCCGGTTCATCTCTAACAGATCTCAGGGGTCTTCAAACTTCTTTGGAGGGAGGTAGATTCTCTCAGCAGAGCTGTGAGACTTATATATTGACTGTGATTAAAAACGTTGCTCTGTAATTTTTATGTTTCAAATTTAATTATTGTTACTTTACTAATGGGAACAAACCTTTGCTAAAAGTTGTGTTGTTTTTAAGGATTGATGCTATAACTGTCTTTCAGTTCATTATTTCAACTGTCATTTAATCGTTTAGTGCTCTTTGAGGCACAGTACGTTTTTGTTAAATAAGATTGTAACCAAGTTGCAAGTTTATTGCTAGTGTGTTAAACATGTCTGATTCAGAGGAAGATATCTGTGTCATTTGTTCCAATGCCAAGGTGGAGCCCAATAGAAATTTATGTACTAACTGTATTGATGCTACTTTAAATAAAAGCCAATCTGTACAAATTGAACAAATTTCACCAAACAGCGAGGGGAGAGTTATGCCGACTAACTCGCCTCACGTGTCAGTACCTGCATCTCCCGCCCGGGAGGTGCGTGATATTATGGCGCCTAGTACATCTGGGCGGCCATTACAGATAACATTACAAGATATGGCTACTGTTATGACTGAAGTTTTGGCTAAATTACCAGAACTAAGAGGCAAGCGTGATCACTCTGGGGTGAGAACAGAGTGCGCTGATAATACCAGGGCCATGTCTGATACTGCGTCACAGCTTGCAGAACATGAGGACGGAGAGCTTCATTCTGTGGGTGATGGTTCTGATCCAAACAGATTGGATTCAGATATTTCAAATTTTAAATTTAAATTGGAGAACCTCCGTGTATTACTAGGGGAGGTTTTAGCGGCTCTTAATGATTGTAACACTGTTGCAATACCAGAAAAATTGTGTAGGTTGGATAAATACTTTGCGGTACCGGCGAGTACTGACGTTTTTCCTATACCTAAGAGACTAACTGAAATTGTTACTAAGGAGTGGGATAGACCCGGTGTGCCGTTCTCACCCCCTCCAATATTTAGAAAGATGTTTCCAATAGACGCCACCACACGGGACTTATGGCAAACGGTCCCTAAGGTGGAGGGAGCAGTTTCTACTTTAGCTAAGCGTACCACTATCCCGGTGGAGGATAGCTGTGCTTTTTCAGATCCAATGGATAAAAAATTAGAGGGTTACCTTAAGAAAATGTTTGTTCAACAAGGTTTTATATTGCAACCCCTTGCATGCATCGCGCCGATTACGGCTGCGGCAGCATTTTGGATTGAGTCTCTGGAAGAGAACCTTAGTTCAGCTACGCTGGACGACATTACGGACAGGCTTAGAGTCCTTAAACTAGCTAATTCATTCATTTCGGAGGCCGTAGTACATTTAACCAAACTTACGGCTAAGAACTCAGGATTCGCCATTCAGGCACGTAGGGCGCTGTGGCTAAAATCCTGGTCAGCTGATGTAACTTCTAAGTCCAAATTACTTAATATACCTTTCAAGGGGCAAACTTTATTTGGGCCCGGTTTGAAAGAAATTATCGCTGACATTACAGGAGGTAAGGGCCACGCCCTGCCTCAAGACAAAGCCAAAGCTAAGGCTAGACAGTCTAATTTTCGTCCCTTTCGGAATTTCAAAGCAGGAGCAGCATCAACTTCCACTGCACCAAAACAGGAAGGAGCTGTTGCTCGTTACAGACAAGGCTGGAAACCTAACCAGTCCTGGAACAAGGGCAAGCAGGCCAGGAAACCTGCTGCTGCCCCAAAGACAGCATGAACCGAGGGCCCCCGATCCGGGACCGGATCTAGTGGGGGGCAGACTCTCTCTCTTCGCCCAGGCCTGGGCAAGAGATGTTCAGGATCCCTGGGCGCTAGAGATCATATCTCAGGGATACCTTCTAGACTTCAAATTCTCTCCCCCAAGAGGGAGATTTCATCTGTCAAGGTTGTCAACAAACCAGATAAAGAAAGAAGCGTTTCTACGCTGTGTACAAGATCTGTTATTAATGGGAGTGATCCATCCGGTTCCGCGGTCGGAACAAGGACAAGGGTTTTACTCAAACCTGTTTGTGGTTCCCAAAAAAGAGGGAACTTTCAGGCCAATCTTGGATTTAAAGATCCTAAACAAATTCCTAAGAGTTCCATCGTTCAAAATGGAAACTATTCGGACAATCTTACCCATGATCCAAAAGGGTCAGTACATGACCACAGTGGATTTAAAGGATGCTTACCTTCACATACCGATTCACAAAGATCATTACCGGTATCTAAGGTTTGCCTTCTTAGACAGGCATTACCAGTTTGTAGCTCTTCCATTCGGATTGGCTACGGCTCCAAGAATCTTCACAAAGGTTCTGGGTGCCCTTCTGGCGGTACTAAGACCGCGAGGAATTTCGGTAGCTCCGTACCTAGACGACATTCTGATACAAGCTTCAAGCTTCAAACTGCCAAGTCTCATACAGAGTTAGTTCTGGCATTTCTAAGGTCGCATGGATGGAAAGTGAACGAAAAGAAGAGTTCTCTTTTTCCTCTCACAAGAGTTCCATTCTTGGGGACTCTTATAGATTCTGTAGAAATGAAGATTTATCTGACAGAAGACAGATTAACAAAGCTTCTAAATGCATGCCGTGTCCTTCATTCCATTCAACTCCCGTCAGTAGCTCAATGCATGGAGGTGATCGGCTTAATGGTAGCAGCAATGGACATAGTACCCTTTGCACGTCTACATCTCAGACCGCTGCAATTGTGCATGCTGAGTCAGTGGAATGGGGATTACTCAGACTTGTCCCCTACTCTGAATCTGGATCAAGAGACCAGAAACTCTCTTCTATGGTGGCTTTCTCGGCCACATCTGTCCAGGGGGATGCCATTCAGCAGGCCGGACTGGACAATTGTAACAACAGACGCCAGCCTACTAGGTTGGGGCGCTGTCTGGAATTCTCTGAAGGCTCAGGGACAATGGAATCAGGAGGAAAGTCTCCTGCCAATAAACATTCTGGAATTAAGAGCAGTTCTCCATGCCCTTCTGGCTTGGCCCCAGTTAAAAACTCGGGGGTTCATCAGGTTTCAGTCGGACAACATCACGACTGTAGCTTACATCAACCATCAAGGAGGGACAAGAAACTCCCTAGCAATGATGGAAGTATCAAAGATAATTCGCTGGGCAGAGTCTCACTCTTGCCACCTGTCAGCAATCCACATCCCGGGAGTGGAGAACTGGGAGGCGGATTTCTTGAGTCGCCAGACTTTTCATCCGGGGGAGTGGGAACTTCATCCGGAGGTCTTTGCCCAAAAACTTCGACGTTGGGGCAAACCAGAGATAGATCTCATGGCGTCTCGCCAGAACGCCAAACTTCCTCGCTACGGGTCCAGATCCAGGGATCCGGGAGCGGTTCTGATAGATGCCTTGACAGCACCTTGGAACTTCGGGATGGCTTATGTGTTTCCACCCTTCCCGCTGCTTCCTCGATTGATTGCCAAAATCAAACAGGAGAGAGCATCAGTGATTCTAATAGCGCCTGCATGGCCACGCAGGACTTGGTATGCAGATCTAGTGGACATGTCATCCTGTCCGCCTTGGTCTCTACCTCTAAGACAGGACCTTATGATACAGGGTCCATTCAAACATCAAAATCTAACTTCTCTGAAGCTGACTGCTTGGAAATTGAACGCTTGATTTTATCAAAACGTGGTTTTTCTGAGTCGGTTATTGATACCCTGATACAGGCTAGGAAGCCTGTTACCAGAAGGATTTACCATAAGATATGGCGTAAATACCTATACTGGTGCGAATCCAAAGGTTACTCCTGGAGTAAGGTTAGGATTCCTAGGATATTGTCCTTTCTACAAGAAGGTTTAGAAAAGGGTTTATCGGCTAGCTCATTAAAGGGACAGATCTCAGCTCTGTCCATCTTGTTACACAGGCGTCTGTCAGAAAATCCAGACGTCCAGGCCTTTTGTCAGGCTTTAGCTAGGATCAAGCCTGTGTTTAAAACTGTTGCTCCGCCATGGAGTTTAAACTTAGTTCTTAACGTTTTACAGGGTGTTCCGTTTGAACCCCTTCATTCCATTGATATAAAATTGTTATCTTGGAAAGTTCTGTTTTTAATGGCTATTTCCTCGGCTCGAAGAGTCTCTGAGTTATCAGCCTTACATTGTGATTCTCCTTATCTGATTTTTCACTCAGACAAGGTAGTTCTGCGTACTAAACCTGGGTTCTTACCTAAGGTAGTCACTAACAGGAATATCAATCAAGAGATTGTTGTTCCATCCTTGTGTCCAAATCCTTCTTCAAAGAAGGAACGTCTTCTACACAATCTGGATGTAGTTCGTGCCCTCAAGTTCTACTTGCAGGCAACTAAGGATTTTCGACAAACGTCTTCCCTGTTTGTCGTGTATTCTGGTCAGAGGAGAGGTCATAAGGCTTCGGCTACCTCTCTCTCCTTCTGGCTTCGTAGCATAATTCGTTTAGCCTATGAGACTGCTGGACAGCAACCTCCTGAAAGAATTACAGCTCATTCTACTAGAGCTGTGGCTTCCACTTGGGCCTTTAAGAATGAGGCCTCTGTTGAACAGATTTGCAAGGCTGCAACTTGGTCTTCGCTTCATACTTTTTCCAAATTTTACAAATTTGACACTTTTGCTTCTTCGGAGGCTATTTTTGGGAGAAAGGTTCTTCAGGCAGTGGTTCCTTCTGTATAATGAGCCTGCCTATCCCTCCCGTCATCCGTGTACTTTTGCTTTGGTATTGGTATCCCAGAAGTAATGATGACCCGTGGACTGATCACACATAACAGAAGAAAACATAATTTATGCTTACCTGATAAATTCCTTTCTTCTGTTGTGTGATCAGTCCACGGCCCGCCCTGTTTTAAGGCAGGTAAATATCTTTTAAATTATACTCCAGTCACCACTTCACCCTTGGTTTCTCCTTTCTCGTTGATTCTTGGTCGAATGACTGGGAGTGACGTAGAGGGGAGGAGCTATATGCAGCTCTGCTGGGTGAATCCTCTTGCATTTCCTGTTGGGGAGGAGTTATATCCCAGAAGTAATGATGACCCGTGGACTGATCACACAACAGAAGAAAGGAATTTATCAGGTAAGCATAAATTATGTTTTTTATTTTTTGTAAATGTTAGTTATCAAATGGTTTATCGGAATATGTAAGTTAAGAGGAAAGATCTACAGAATAAACTGCAGTTCAGTAATACAAACAACATTCAGCTCTAAATTCACTTTGTGTTAGAGAGTCATATGAGGAAAATCAGCTGACTTCCCAAGGTCGCAGGGAGATGGCAATGAGCTTTAAACCAGTTTTAGTTGCCTTAAAACTGCAATTTATATACCAAATTGAACTCACATGTTAAACAGGTAAAAAAAAAAAGGTTGTATAGAGAAAATATAACTGTGTGGATATTATTGCCATTTCTCTAAAGAACATTTTTATTAGTGACATTAAAGGGACATTTTAAACAAAAGCAAGAGGTGTTTTTTGACCTTTTAATAAAATTATTTGAAACTTTTACTATTTTTAACTGAATAAGTCTTTTTAAGTCGTGAAGGTACATGAAACACATTTTTTTTTCTTTTATGAGTCGTGATTTTAAACAACTTTCTAATTTACTTCTATTATCTACAACCCCAATTCCCAAAAAGTTTGGACAGTATGGAAAATGCAAAAAAAACAAACAAAAAGAGTCATTTGAAAATTCAATTCACCCTTTGCTATATTGAAAACACATTCGGCTAGATTACGAGTTTTGCGGTAAGGTAAAAAAGCAGCGTTAACAGGTCCTAACGCTGCTTTTTCACTGCTGCTGCAATTATTAGTCTTGCAGGTTTAGGGGCCCCGCACACTTTTTTGGCCTTACCGCAAACTGACTTACATAAACTTTGTAAACCTTTTTTTCAATGGGACTTGCATAACGCCGGTATTAAGACTCTGTCCTGGGAGGCCAAAAAGTGAGCGGTAAACCCTCTACCTCCAAGATCCGTAACGCATTCTAAAGTCAGTAGTTATGAGTTTTACACTACAAAGCCGTAGCATAAAACTCATAACTAAAGTGCTAAAAAGTACACTAACACCCATAAACTACCTATTAATCCCTAATTTGCCGAGGCCCTCCCGCATTGCAAACAATAAAATAAAATTATTAACCATTAATCTGCCGCTCAGGACATTGCCGCCACTATAATAAACATATTAACCCCTAAACCGCCGCACTCCCACCTTGCAAACACTAGTTAAATAATATTAACCCCTAATTTGCCGCCCCTAACATCGCCTCCGCCTACATTATATTTATTAACCCCTAATCTGCCACCCCCAACGTTGCCGCCACTATATTAAATTTATTAATCCCTAAACCTAAGTCTAACCCTAACACCCCCTTATTGAAATATAATTTAAATAAATCTAAATAAAATTACTATCATTAACTACATGATTCCTATTTATAACTAAATACTTACCTATAAAATAAACCTTAAGCTAGCTACAATATAACTAATAGTTACATTGTAGCTATCTTAGGGTTTATTTTTATTTTACAGGCAAGTTTGTGTTTATTTTAACTAGGTAGAATAGTTATTAAATAGTTATTAACTATTTAATAACTACCTAGCTAAAATAAATACAAATTTACCTGTAAAATAAAACCTAACCTATGTTACACTAACACCTAACACTACACTACAATTAAATAAATTCCCTACATTAAATACAATTAAATAAATTAAATTAAATTCGCTAAATTACAGAAAAAAAACACTAAATTACAGAAAATAATAAACAAATCACAGATCTTTAAGCTAATTACACCTAATCTAATAGCCCTATCAAAATAAAAAAAGCCCCCCCAAAATAAAAAAAACCCTAGCCTAAACTAAACTACCAATAGACCTTAAAAGGGCCTTTTGCGGGGCATTGCCCCAAAGAAATCAGCTCTTTTTCCTGTAAAAAAAAAATACAAATACCCCCCCAACAGTAAAACCCACCACCCACACAACCAACCCCCCAAATAAAATACTAACTAAAAAACCTAAGCTCCCCATTGCCCTGAAAAGGGCATTTGGATGGGCATTGCCCTTAAAAGGGCATTTAGCTCTATTGCAGGCCCAAAGCCCTAACCTAAAAAATAAACCCACCCAATAAACCCTTAAAAAAATCCTAACACTAACCCCCGAAGATTCACTTACCGGGAGAAGTCTTCATCCAAGCGGCAAGATGTCCTCAACGAAGCCGGCAGAAGTGGTCCTCCAGACGGGCAGAAGTCTTCTTCCAGGCGGCATCTTCTATCTTCATCCTTCTGGCGGGTCCATCTTCAAGACATCCGATGCGGAGCATCCTCTTCAAACGACGGCTTCTTCGTAATGAATATCTCTTTAAGTGACGTCATCCAAGATGGCATCCCTTAGATTCCGATTGGTTGATAGAATTCTATCAGCCAATCGAAATTAAGGTAGAAAAAATCCTATTGGCTGATGCAATCAGCCAATAGGATTGAACTTCAATCCTATTAGCTGATCCAATCAGCCAATAGGATTGAGCTTGCATTCTATTGGCTGATTGGAACAGCCAATAAAATGCCAGCTCAATCCTATTGGCTGATTGCATCAGCCAATAGGATTTTTTCTACCTTAATTCCGATTGGCTGATAGAATTCTATCAGCCAATCGGAATTTAAGGGACGCCATCTTGGATGACGTCACTTAAAGAGATATTTATTCATTAAGAAGAAGCCGTCGTTTGAAGAAGATGCTCCGCGTCGGATGTCTTGAAGATGGACCGCGCCGGAAGGATGAAGATAGAAGATGCCGTCTGGATGAAGACTTCTGCCTGTCTGGAGGACCAATTCTGCCGGCTTCGTTGAGGACATCTTGCTGCTTGGATGAAGACTTCGCCCGGTAAGTGCATCTTTGGGGGTTAGTGTTAGGATTTTTTTAAGGGTGTATTGGGTGGATTTATTTTTTAAGTTAGGGCTTTGGGCCTGCAATAGAACTAAATGCCCTTTTAAGGGCAATGCCCATCCAAATGGCCTTTTCAGGGCAATGGGGAGCTTTGTTTTTTTTAGTTAGTATTTGATTTGGGGGGTTGGTTGTGTGGGTGGTGGGTTTTACTGTTGGGGAGGGTTGTTTGTATTTTTTTTTCAGATGAAAGAGCTGATTTCTTTGAGGCAATGCCCCGCAAAAGGCCCTTTTCAGGGCTATTGGTAGTTTTAGTTTAGGCTAGGATTTTTTTTTATTTTGGGGGGCTTTTTTATTTTGAGAGGGCTATTAGATTAGGTGTAATTAGTTTAAAGATCTGTAATTTGTTTTTTATTTTCTGTAATTTAGTGTTTTTTTTTGTAATTTAGCTAATTTAATTTAATTTATTTAATTGTATTTAATGTAGGTAATTTATTTAATTGTAGTGTAGTGTTAGGTGTTAGTGTAACTTGGGTTAGGTTTTATTTTACAGGTAAATTTGTATTTATTTTAGCTAGGTAGTTATTAAATAGTTAATAATTATTTAATAACTATTCTACCTAGTTAAAATAAATACAAACTGGCCTGTAAAATAAAAATAAACCCTAAGATAGCTACAATGTAACTATTAGTTATATTGTAGCTAGCTTAGGGTTTATTTTACAGGTAAGTATTTAGTTTTAAATAGGAATAATGTAGTTAATGATAGTAATTTTATTTAGATTTATTTAAATTACATTTTAATTAGGGGGTGTTAGGGTTAGACTTAGGTTTAGGGGTTAATAAATATAATATAGTGGCGGCGACGTTGGGGGCGGCAGATTAGGGGTTAATAAGTGTAGGTAGGTTGCAGCGACATTGGGGGTGGCAGATTAGGGATTAATAAATATAATGTAGGTGTCGGTGATGTTGGGACAGCAGATTAGGGGTTAATAAGAATAATGTAGGTGTCGGGGACATAAGGTTAGGGGTGTTTAGACTCGGGGTTCATGTTAGGGTGTTAGGTGTAAACATAAAATGTGTTTCCCCATAGGAATCAATGGGGCTGCGTTACTGAGATTTACGCTGCTTTTTGGCAGGTGTTAAACTTTTTCTCTGCCGGCTCTCCCC
>NC_069500.1:918671651-918864151 GCF_027579735.1 Bombina bombina
CGCAATCAAGAATTGAACTGGGGGGGCATGCCTAGCAGCGTTAGCAGTCCGCCATGATTCGATCCCGGCTTGAAATTACATGATCGCATTGACGATCACTTTGTTCCGATGTTAACACTTTGATGTTAGCTCAAAGGGGTTATTTGTTCAAAAAAATGTTAATCTGTTTGTTTTTTTCCTAAGGTCATCCAGTATGTACTTAAAAACATTTGAGTTAGTCTGTAATAAGTTGAAAAGTGTTGTCTGAGGCTTATCAAGTCCTTGTAGCCGTGGGAAAAATGTGTCATCAAGTATTGAGAATTTGGTTTGTAATCAGAAAAACAGGTCTGCTACATGTTAACTATAGGGCCATTTTTTCAGCTAAACGATAATGTAAAAAAGTGCTGGCAATAAACAATGGAAATTAATGATTGTGATAGTGTCAACGTTCAGTAGGCTCACCAGAAGCCGTTAACATGCCAATAATTATCAATCTATAGATTGTGATCAATTCCATTATTACCATAGAGTGCTATAGACACATACACTCTGATGAGCTCCCATAAGCCTACCTAGCATTACTCTTGAACAAAGGATACCAAGAGAGTAAAGCAAATTCGATAATAAAAGTAAATTGAAAAGTTGTTTAAAAATGAGTGGAAATCACCTACATAATGTATTTACTAAATGGAGGGCAGTGGCTCTAAAGGAGCCCCTTCCCCTAAAGACAGCATGCAATACACACTTACATACACACTATACAATTCACAGGTAAATCACCTGTTTACTAGGGGTCCTTTACAGTGCACTAGGCATTAACCTCTTAAGGACATATGACGGAATTTTTCCGTCATAAAACAATTGAGCAAACTGAAAGCTTTGTCCTTAAAGGGTTAAAAGGGACCCTAGTACCCCAAAATAAAAATTACATTGTGGCAAGTGACCCCTAATTTATGTAATTGTATTAACTTGTTGTTAGGGGTCCTAGATCCAGATTTCTTTGAAAATGCAGGGAACTAAGTGAATGTAAAAATATATAATATTTTTGTCAGAATGGTTTAAGCCACCTTATGAGAAATCAGAACTTGTGTGTGCTTCTTAAAATAAATGTATTATTTGTATGGTTAGATATTTGATACCTACTCATTTTACACATAAATTCCAAATGATGTAAAGCGACAAAAAATGTATTTTTAGATTTGTCATTATTATTTTTGTACTCCAAATAAGTATAAAATCATAACTATAATCCTATAATGTTGGTGTTTTGGGATGGTGGGCTGATGCTTAATCAATGATCATAAAAGGTGTGTTTTTAATATTTAGGAAATAATAACTCCTATGTATCATGTACGCTATAGAAAGTTTTATAAAAAAAAATATATTTCATACTGTCTCATTTTCTTATCTTATGACATGTCTGCATATTAATGTTATTTTCTAAAAAAAAAAATTAAAAAAAATCTTGGTTTGATGGAAAACAAAATAAGTTATGATTTGTGTGGGTACCTCAAAGAAAAAAGTTGAAATTCACATGTAAATGCCACGAGTGCCTATCAGCTAAAACAGCTATATAGCGAAGAGGTTTGAAGTGGCTCGGCGCTGAAGAGGTTAGCAAAAAAAAACTCACCAAAGTCTATGAAGATTTTGTTTGTTATTACCAGTCATGACATTTTTAACTGATGCCATTTCTCTGCATTAGGTAAACTACACACATACAGCAAGATAATGTTACATTTTCCAGCTAGTTTTGGTGGTGTTTTCATTTTATTGCTTTCATTTCATTCTGGTTTTCAAAGTTAGGAAAACATTAGGACTAAACATATGAATATAATAAAATATTTGCAGTAAATCTTCCTAGACATGATCAATATATTTTTCCTAGAAAGAAACGCTTTCCCTTTTTCTTTCCCCATCTGTAATCTGCTATGGTTTAGATGCCAACTTTCTTGAGTAATTATACTTCATTGAAATGTTTGGAAATAGCACAGCTGTTCTCTTCCTACCCTTACCATCTGAAAAGCTGTAGAAGATAATATACTCTAGATCAGGGATGGCCAACTAGTGGCCCTCTGATCTTCTTTTTGCAGCTTCTGGGAAATAGCAGCACTCAGAATCTCAGTCATAGTTTTTGTGGCCCTAAGAATAAGTGAGCCTAAAAATGTGTGTTTTGATGATTTCTGGTGTGTTAGTAAACAAGTTGACCACTAAAAAAAAAAAAGAAATCCCTGGAGAGAACAGCAGTTAGAGGGTACTCTGCAGCAGTGGCCATTTTTAGAAAATATTTATTCCTGTGTTTAATAGCCATAAATGTATATGTGTCTCTTTAGTAAGTTGACCCTCACTGCTCTTGCTCATTATGGGTCAGATTCCTCAATAGCTCACTGGCATGGAGAGAAATAATCATCTTATTTTACTGAGCACTATATTGTAAAGTGTCTCTCCTTCACATAAAGCATATTACACAGTTCCCAAGGTAAAAATTGCCTTTAAAGCAATCCCTGAGGGTCTCGTAATACTGATGGGGCAGGCAAGAGAGCTTTAGAGAATCAGGCCACATATGTTACAGATTTAACACTAAGGGCCAGATTACAAGTAGAGCTCGTTAACTGCGCTAGAAGTAATCTTTTTGTGCGCATTGGTTTGCGCTCGAGTTGAAAGTTAACTGTTTTCAGTCGCACGCTAACTCGGTGCGTTCTATTTATCCATGAATACATATTTCTACATATATCTGATGGTATTTTTGTCCAATATATCTATACCTATATATATATATATATATATTTATATACTGTATATATATATATATATATATATATATATATAAACATGATTATATATAGGTATAGATATATATATATATATATATATATTTATATATATATATATATATATATATATATATATACTGTATATATAGGAATATGTACAGTATTTAAAAATAAATAGAACATATTCCCCTGTGGGTAGAACATTGGAATGTGAAATATTTACAGCAAATACACAGTATAATACTTTATTAAATATGAATATTGCATAAATATGATTTTTCTTGTTTTCATCTATTTGACTGCAAAAGGCTCCAATGCACTTGTATATATGTTTATATATGTATACAAATGTATCTATGTGTTTCTATGCAGTACAACAGTAGGTAGTGCTCAGGACCAAACTCACCCCACCGGACCAAAACGCCAAACTATTCAGCCGTCTTCACGCTGACTCTGTAACGCAGACCAAGCGAGTGACATCATCCACCTGTGCCAAATTCAATGGCGCTCCATCCAACGCCTCCAAATGAAATAATACAACAACAGGAAAAAGGCATCCGGTCTCCAGACATCCAAACTCAGAAAGCAACACAATATACCGATCCACCAATCAAGAGCAGGCAATCCAAGGTGGACAATCAAAGGCAAAACTCCCAAAAGTAAAAGCAAAGTAAACTGTTTATTTAGAACATCAGGTATTCACAAACATCAGTATCCATAAAAATTGTCACACATAAGATCGGGTCAAACATGTTTCGTATAATTGATATACTGTACTTCCTCAATGACCACTCCATTGGTCATTGAGGAAGTACAGTATATCAATTATACGAAACATGTTTGACCTGATCTTATGTGTGACAACCTTTATGGATACTGATGTTTGTGAAAACCTGATGTTCTAAATAAACAGTTTACTTCGCTTTTACTTTTGGGAGTTTCGCCTTTGATTGTCCACCTTGGATTGCCTGCTCTGGATTGGTGGATCGGTATATTGTGTTGCTTTCTGAGTTTGGATGTCTGGAGACCGGGTGCCTTTTTCCTGTTTATGTGTTTATATGTGTATATATGTCTGTAAATGCTCATTAACTTAAATTGTGCTCAAGCGATCACGTTTAAACTTATAATACTAACGGGAAACCTGAGGCGGGCAAACACCCGTAATCTGGCCCTAATTTGGTAACAACTTAAAAATGTGACAGTAATTACTTAAGTTTTGGGGTATTTATTAAAGTATCTTTAACATCATTAATTATTTTTTGTAATTAAGTAACAGGAGTTAAAAAGCAGCGGTCATAAGGCTGCTGCTCCTTAACTCATCCTCCACCTATCGGATACAATCGGGTTGATTGACACCCCCTGCTAGTGACCGATTGGCCGCGAATTTGCAGGGGGCGGCATTGCACAAGCATTTCACTAGAAATGCTTGTGCAATGATAAATGCCAACAGCGTATGCTGTTGCCATTTATCAATGTGCGGCGGACATGATCCGCTACATCGGATCATGTCCGCCTGCACATTGTTAAATCTTCCCCTATAAATTTTACTTTTTATGTTGCTGTACATTAATGTTACAGATTATTTTTTTTAAATTGAGCATTGCACAATTGAACTCAAATTTTTAATTGGAAAAGTGGATCTGTTTCATGAAATCTATGGATGGTGGAGCTGTTGATCGGCTTCCTGGGCTATATATTTTCAGATATTTTTATTTTTTATTTTATTGTGATATTCTAATCCAGGAATTGAAATGTGTGAGTTATTTCTTCATTAACTGAACATTTACTTAGTTCTTAAAAACAATTTCTTTTTTTGTGTGGAAATAGGATAATGACTACATTAGGGGTCGACAAATCTATTTAAAATGTAGGAGCCAGACTTACTATTAGGAGCTAGTCATTGGTATTTGTATATTGATATATGGAGAATAACCCTGAAAGTTAAAAGCCAGGGGTAAAATTTTAGGAGTCAGCGGCTACCTGGCTCCTGGGTTAAATATATATCAGTTATATAATAATCTGATTTTCTGTTTAAAATTTGCTTTATAAAATTACTTTATTGGTAGCTAGGCAACATACTTTAATATATTTTCTTAAAAGTCCATACTGCCTCATAAGTTATTAACTCCTTGAATGCTGGGGATGACAACGTATCATTGTTTTACAATGAAATGACCCTATATACCCTTTGGTATAGTGAAAGAGTGTGGGGATCAATATGATGTGTGAGGAAATCACAAGAAATAAGGAATTTGCGTGTTTTTTTATCATCCCTCATTAGCCATACACAGGACCATGTGACCACACTGTGGAATGAGGGAGAACACCACTGTCATTCGACGGTGATTGTCATGCAATGGCAGCTACTTACCTAATGTATGTAGTACGTACTGTATGGGGATAATGGCTCCCAAATAGCACATATAACACTAAAGCACAGTGCTGCTCAAAACAGGGGGTTACAATACTGCTTAAAAGAAGGGGTGACACTTTTTTAAATGAAGAGTCTCATGCCCCTCTAGGTAACAGGTTATTTTATTAGGGGGTCACATGATCATGTGGCTACCTTGTAATCACAATGGCAATGGTGATCACGTGATAGAACCATGAAGTATGGCATCTCCTCTGTGGACCCTTAATTGAACCAAGGTGGCTATAAGCTCATCACCATGGCAAAAGTGATAACCTGACAGAACCATAGCCACATAGAACAAAATCAGGTGGGGGGGGGGGGGGGGGGGTTATCACCTATATTGTCTCTTTCAGTACATAAACAAACTTAAGACTTCTCAACTTTCAAATAAGAGACCCTATGTCTGTCCAACTGTTAGGTAATTATCACAACAATAATACATACTCCACAGTATTGGTTTGATGTTGGGGGTTCTGTTGATTTTTTAAAGAGGGATTTATTTACCCCCTCACCATAGACTTATATCATAAGACATCTCCTTTGAAAGAATGAGGTTCCACTATTCAGATTAGGGGTTTCATATCCTTAAGTGATAGATATAGTAAAAAAAAAAAATCAACTGACTGCAGCCACTAGCCTCATTTTGCTTCTTTTGTTCTCATAGAGTCATGAATTTTAACTAAAATAATTAGAATCAGAATAAATAAGTGAACGGGGTGAGTTTAAAAATATATAATATTTTATAAAATTCTGTATTGGATGATATTTTTTATTGCATCCTATGTACAATGCACACATTGTCAAAAAGAGCTAACTCTGGAAAATCAGAATTTTGTGTAATTTTAACATGTCTGTGATAGTTACATGTTTATTTATATATTTAAAGGGACACGAACCCCAACATTTTTTATTCAGATAGATCATAATTTTAAACAACTTTCCAATTTACTATTATCTAATTTGCTTCATTCTTTTGGTATCTTTTGTTGAAGGAGTAGTTACCCACTACTGGGAGCTAACAGAAAGCCAATGACAAGAGTTATATACAATACTGTGCAAAAGTCTTAGGCCACCATTAGATTTGTTGTTTTAGCAACTTTTGAATGACCATCAATATTTATTTTTCGGTCTCTTTATTAAGATACAAACAGAAAATACAGGAAATATGTACACAAAATATAAAATAACACAATTTGTAGAACAAGATGGCTTCTTCAGGCAAAAGTCAGTATTTAGTGTGACCTCCCTTGGCACTAAGCACATCTTGAACTCTTTTGGGGAGACAGTCCTGAAGTTTTCTGAAGTAATCTTCTGGTATATTATATCAGGCTTCTTTCAGTACTTCCCAGAGTCCTTCTTTAGATTTAGGTTGCCTTTTATTTCTTTCTCTGTCCATGTGGTCCCGTACTGCCTCTTTAGTATGGACTCTGTGGAGGTCAGTCTATGACTGACAGTGTTTTATCAGCTGTTTTTCTCTCCTAATATGGTTTCACTGCATTAGCAGTGTGCTTGGGATCTTTATCATGCTGAAAAATAAAACCACTCCCAATTAGGTGTCTGTACGTCAGCATTCATGATCCAATCAGCTCGGACAATATTGCCAACACCACTAAAATGCAGCCCAAACCAGTACAGACCCTCCACCATGTTTCACTGAAGGCCCCAAACACTTATTATTCCATCTCTCTCCAGCTCTTCTTCTCACATATTGTCGACAATTGGACCCAAAAATGCCAAAATCTGGATTCATCACTCCATAATACTCTTTTCCACTGATCTTCATTCCAATGTGATCTTTGGCATTTTGAATTGAATTATGTGATTGAAAGATGGTCTTATTAGCAATTTTCCAATGAATTAAACTCATACCACATGTGTATGTAATGCTCAAGCATGTCTTGCACAAACTTGATGTAATAGAACTCTTTCACGGGAGTCATTTTGACATGAAATAGTAGGACAAATACAGGTGTTAGCAATGACATTAATTAGGGTTCCATTCCATTTAGGTTTGCAAGAGCTAGGTTCCTGCTATTGCCCAAGTGTAAAGGGAGGTCATAAATTGGATAGACATAAATTGGAAAAAGATTTAAAATGAATTTAATTTCCCTTTAAGTGTCAAAATAATACATTGAATCTTCTAAAATGATTTTTTATTAAACAATATATAGGTATAAAATCCTAAATTTAGCTGTTTTGAGAAGTTTAGCAGATGCTTAAAGGGATAGTAAACACCAAAAATGTTATTGTTTAAAAAGATAGGTAATCCCTTTATTTACCATACCCCAGTTTTGCAAAACCAACACTGTTATAGAAATATACTTTTTACCTCTGTAATTACCTTGAATTTAAGCTTCTGCTGAATGCCTTCTTATCTCAGATCTTTTGACAGACTTGCATTTCAGGCAATTAGTGCTGACTCTTAAATAACTTCACGTGCATGAGCACAAGGTTATCTATATGAAACACGTGAACTAACGCCCTCTAGCTGTGAAAAACTGTCAAATGCAGAGGCGGCCTTCAAGGGCTTAGAAATTAGCATATGGGCCTACCTAGGTTTAGCTTTCAACTAAGAATAACCAAAAAACAAAGCAAATTTGATGATAAAAGTAAATTAAAAAGTTGTTTAAAATTACAAGCCCTATCTAAATCATGAAATATTAATTTGGACTTTACTATCCCTTTAATGTGGAACTATACAATTTGTGTTTATGAATATTTAGAAAATAAATCTCATGCTGCTATTTTTCATAAGTGCTATAGAAAATTACACAAAAATGTAATTTGTTTTACATTTCATATGGTGGCTTTTGTCTTATACTATAGTATTTCTGCACACTAAAGCTATTTTCTAAAAGATCCCCCCCAAAAAAAGGTGAATTGGCTCAGCACAAATGGGGTTAAGAGAATAGGTGACTTGGAGACCCCCCCCCCAAAAAAAAATGGATATTTAAACTGACTTTAGAAAAATGTGTATCAAGTTGGTACTGTCTTGCACCTTAATGGATAGGTCCCTTGTTTTTAGTCTAACAGGTTTTAGGGACATGGTACCAAAATGTTAAATCGCATGAAAATGATGCCGTGTAACTGTAAAAAGCCGACTAGAAAATATCACACAAGTATCTCTGTAAAAAGGAGGATATTATACCTCAATTTTCTTCAGTTCACCAGAGTAAGTGTTTCGTGAAGTTATTCTTCATCTGCATGGTGAAAAGAAAAAGAACACCACCAGCCAATCAGCTTTATCAGTGCTGAGATCACACTGAGCTGTACTGTAATCTCATGGGATGTCCCTTAAACGGACATGATTCAGATAGACCATTCCATTTTAACCCCTTAGTGACCAGAGCACTTTTCCATTTTCTGTCCGTTTGGGACCAAGGCTATTTTTACATTTTTGCAGTGTTTGTGTTTAGCTGTAATTTTCTTCTTACTCATTTACTGTACCCACACATATTATATACCGTTTTTCTCGCCATTAAATGGACTTTCTAAAGATACCATTATTTTCATCATATCTTATAATTTACTATAAAAAAAATTATAAAATATGAGGAAAAAATGGAAAAAAACACACTTTTTCTAACTTTGACCCCCAAAATCTGTTACATATCTAAAACCACCAAAAAACACCCATGCTAAATAGTTTCTAAATTTTGTCCTGAGTTTAGAAATACCCAATGTTTACATGTTCTTTGCTTTTTTTGCAAGTTATAGGGCCATAAATACAAGTAGCACTTTGCTATTTCCAAACCATTTTTTTCCAAAATTAGCGCTAGTTACATTAGAACACTGATATCTTTCAGGAATCCCTGAATATCCCTTGACATGTATATATTTTTTTTTAGTAGACATCCCAAAGTATTGATCTAGGCCAATTTTGGTATATTTCATACCACCATTTCACCGCCAAATGCGATCAAATACAAAAAATTGTTCACTTTTTCACGAATTTTTTCACAAACTTTAGGTTTCTCACTGAAATCATTTACAAACAGCTTGTGCAATTATGGCATAAATGGTTGTAAATTCTTCTCTGGGATCCCCTTTGTTCAGAAATAGCACACATATATGGCTTTGGCGTTGCTTTTTGGTAATTAGAAGGCCGCTAAATGCCACTGCGCACCACAAGTGTATCATGCCCAGCAGTTAAGGGGTTAATTAGGGAGCTTTTAGGGAGCTTGTAGGGTTAATTTTAGCTTTAGTGTAGTGTAGTAGACAACCCCAAGTATTGATCTAGGCACATTTTGGTATATTTCATGCCACCATTTCACCGCCAAATGCGATCAAATTAAAAAAAAACGTAAAATTTTTCACAATTTTAGGTTTCTCACTGAAATCATTTACAAACAGCTTGTGCAATTATGGCACAAATGGTTGTAAATGCTTGTCTGGGATCCCCTTTGTTCAGAAATAGCAGACATATATGACTTTGGCGTTGCTTTCTGGTAATTAGAAGGCCACTAAATCCTGTTGCGCCTCACACGTGTATTATGGCTAGCAGTGAAAGGGTTAATTAGGGAGTTTGTAGTGAGCTTGCAGGGTTAATTTTAGCTTTAGTGTAGAGATCAGCCTCCCATCTGACACATCCCACCCCCTGATCCCTCCCAAACAGCTCCCTTCCCTCCCCCACCCCACAATTGTCCCCGCCATCTTAAGTACTGGCAGAAAGTCTGCCAGTACTAAAATAAAAGAGTTTTTAAAAAAAAATGAATTTTTTTTTTAGCATATTTACATATGCTACTGTGTAGGATCCCCCCCTTAGCCCCCAACCTCCCTGATCCCCCCCAAAACCGCTCTCTAACCCTCCCCTCTGCCTTATTGGGGGCCATCTTGGGTACTGGCAGCTGTCTGCCAGTACCCAGTTTACAATAAAAAGTGCTTTTTTTTGGTTTTTTTTTGTTTTTTTCTGTAGTGTAGCTTCCCCCAACCCCCCACCCCCCACAAACAAACCCCCACCACCTTGCTCATTGTATATATTTTATTTTGAATATATTTTTTATTTCCCCATTTTCTGCAGTGTAGCGGTTCCCACCCGCTCCCTCCCCGTGCACGCGCCCGCCCCCACCCTCCCGTGCACGCGCGCGCGCCCGTGCGCGCCCCCAGCCACCCCCGCCCACGATCCCGCCCCCCTTCAGATCCACATGGCCATCGATGGCCGCCACCCGCCTCCCGGTCCGGCTCCCACCCACCAACGCCGGTAGCCACCGATCTCCGGTGCAGAGAGGGCCACAGAGTGGCTCTCTCTGCACCGGATGGCTTACAAACGTTATTGCAGGATGCCTCCATATCGAGGCATCACTGCAATAACCGGAAAGCAGCTGGAAGCGAGCAGGATCGCTTCCAGCTGCTTTCCACACTGAGGACGTGCAGGGTACGTTCTCAGGCATTAACTGCCTTTTTTCTGAGGACGTACCCTGCACGTCCTCAGTCGTTAAGGGGTTAAACAGCTTTCAATTTACTTCTATTATCTAATTTACTACAGACTTGTGATCATATCCTTTGTTGAAAAGCATACCTAAGTATGCTCACGAGCTGTGAGCTAGGTGTTGATTGGTGGCTGCACATATACGCCTCTTGTCATTGGCTTACTTATGCTGCTCCTTCAATAAGGATACCAAAAGAATTAAGCAAAATTGATAATAGAAGTAAAATGGAAAGTTTTAAAAATATGTACTGTGACTGTGCCTGTACATGCCAGGTGCACGCTCCCTTGCAAGTCTTGATAGAAGCATCCTGATTGGATGTTTAAAGTCCCTTAACTAGGGCTCGACAAACCCAGGAGCCAGGGAGCCACTGGCTCCAAGATCTTTACCTCTGGCTCCTAAATTTTTTGGGTTATTCCCCATGTATCTACATACAAATACCACTGTCTGGCTCCTAAATATTCTTATTGGCTCCTACATTTTAAACAGATTTGTTGACCTCTGCCCTTAAAGGGACACTAACCCCAAATTTTTTCTTTCATGATTCAGATAGAGCATGCAATTTTTTTTTTTATTATTATTTTTTTTGTTTGTTTGTTTGTTTATTCTTTATTTATTTATAGACCCCACCACTCATACCAAAAAAGTAATAATGATTAGCTTTAGGGAACTCTTTTCTCAATAAGTGTATGTTTCTGAGAAGGAGATCAAAGGTAATTTGTAGTGAAATGAAGAAAGTCCGTAATATGCAGGTGCATTGTTGTTCCCCGTGTTACCTCAAAGTGTACCGGTAAGACAGGCTAGAGAATGAACACCTATTCACCCAGTGCATGGCAGCTCTCACAAACTGTTGGCTACAATAAGGGGGCTGCAGGAGTGAGCCAAACAATTGCTAGAGCATGCATTTTTAAGCAACTTTCTAATTTACTCCTATTATCAATTTTTCTTTGTTCTCTTGCTATCTTTATTTGAAAAAGAAGGCATTTAAGCTAAGAAGCCAGACAATTTTTGGTTTAGAACCCTGGACAGCACTTGTTTATTGGTGGGTGAATTTATCCACCAATCAGTAAGAACAACCCAAGTTTGTCACCAAAAATGGTCCGGCAAGAAAAAAAATGGGTTCATTATCCCTTTAACAATAGGATGCAGCTACTGAGGAAACTTTGAGGTAAAATATATTTTTTACATAGAGATATTCATGTTATGTTTTGTAGGCAGGTTTTTACAGATATGCTGGATCATTTTTAAGTGATTCAATATTGAGTATCATGTCCCTTTAACTATTTTCAAGCAGTCCCTTAAAGTGACAGTCAAGTCCAAAATAAACTTTCATGTTTCAAATAGGGCATGTAATTTTAAACAACTTTCCAATTTACTTTTATCACCAATTTTGCTTTGTTCTCTTGGCATTCTTAGTTTAAAGCTAAACCTAGGAAGGTTCATATGATCATTTCTAAGCCTTTGAAGGCAACCTCTTATCACATGCTTTTTTATTTGCTTTTCACAACAGGTGAGAGAGAGTTCATGTGAGCCATATAGATAACATTATGATCACGCCTGTGGCTTGTGACAGACACTGCACTAATTGGCTAAAATGAAAGTCAATAAATAATAAATAAAATGTCGCGATCAGGGGGCTGTCAGAAGATGCTTAGATACAAGTTAATCACAGAGGTAAAAAGTATATTAATATAACAGTGTTTTCTGTGCAAAACTGGGGAATAGTTAATAAAGGGATTATCTATCTTTTTAAACAACAAACATTCTGGTGTTGACTGTCCCTTTAAATTAATGTATTAAAATGAGGATTTTTTTCACACTAACTCAGCAAATTTCATCTGCCACAAAAGGCATTGCTATAGAAACCAATCATTAATTAATGCATAAGTCATTTTGGACTGAGATTAATGCTTAGATTCTCCAAAGTAATGAAGTTTGGCATTCTCATAGTATTTAAATAAAGCCTAATTTTAATTTCAATGAGGCATTAATCTCTCAGAATAATCTTTTTTTATATATAGTTTAAATTGCATAGGATTTGCCACAAAAGTTTAGTAGCTCTACACTTCATTAAATTGTACTTATAACTGTTCTGCTTTAATGTGCTTTGTTTTATCACATTTTTCTGTGTTATATATTCTGAATTTAAATCTGGTTTTTTTTTCTTGTTATTCTTTGGAGCGTGTTCACTAATGTTTATAAGATCTTTCTAACTTTAAAAGAAGCTACAAAAAAACTCTACACATGTATGTATCTCTCAAAGGAGACTTTACATTTGTACACTTAGCTTTGAATATATGAAGTACCAAACACTCAACATTTATTTTACTTTTTAAGAGGAGTTTAAGTATTTTATTTTATAAATGCACAGTATATACACTATATGGCAAAAAATATATTGTTACCCCTACCAATTATTGAGTTCAGGTGGTATAAATGCACAGTATATACACTATATGCACAGTATATACACTATATGGCAAAAAATATATTGTTACCCCTACCAATTATTGAGTTCAGGTGGTTCAGCCACTCCCTTTGCTAACAGGTGCATAAAATCCAGCACATAGCCATGATATCTTCATAGAAAAACATTGGCAGTATATACACTATATGCACAGTATATACACTATATGGCAAAAAATATATTGTTACCCCTACCAATTATTGAGTTCAGGTGGTTCAGCCACTCCCTTTGCTAACAGGTGCATAAAATCCAGCACATAGCCATGATATCTTCATAGAAAAACATTGGCAGTACAATGAGTCATACTGAAGCGCTCATTGACTTTAAACGCGACACTGTCATATGATGCCCCAATCAAATATAAGTGCTATTATTATGAAGTGGAAGCGTCTAATAGAAATAGCAGCCTAGTAGACCACACAAATTCACAGAGCAGGGACTCCAAGTGCTGGAGCGTATTGCGAGCATAAATCGCCTATCATTTGTTGCATCGCTCACTACAGAGTTCCAAACTGGCTGTAGAAGTAACAGCAGCACTCAGTGCTGGGAGTTTCATGAAATGGGTTCCATGGCCGAGCAGCTGTACACAAGCCTCACATCAACATGCGCAATGTCAAGTGTCGAATGGAGTGGCGTAAAGCACTCCGCCACTAAAGTAGTGGAAACATTTTCTCTGGAGTGATGAATCGTGCTTCACTATCTGACAGCCTGATTGAATACTGTAGGTGTAATGGTAAGGTGCACACATACATTTGCCCATATAGAGCTAGATTACCAGTGGAGCGCTGTATTGCGCTTACGCGAGCACGATATTTGCACTCCACTCAGTAATACTAGAGCATGTAAATGCCTGGAAGCCAATTGCTCATGAGAACTCGCTTCCATAGGTTCCAATGGGAATCTTATTTTCATGCTGTCAGACAAGACAAACCATCTAGCGCAGGGCAGGGGGCAAATCATGCAGCTTTGGGCAGTAATAAATAAATAGATATGTATATGAATATATCAGATATTTTTACGTGTTTCACAAACCTTACATTTTTTAAAAAGAGCAATATCTGCAAAGCACAATAAAGCGAAGAACAGTACAATGAGGTATGCCTGCATATGTATATATAAGTATATATATATATATATATATATATATATATATACTTATATATACATATGCAGGCATACCTCATTGTACTGTTCTATCTCTTTATATATATATATAATTTGTAATACCAGCGGGCGTTAAAAAGCAGCGTTAGAACCCCTTAACGCTTCTTTTTAAAGCTAACGCAGAACTCGTAATCTAGCCGTATGTTACTATGTTACATTAATAAATCTGATGTACAATAATGCTCAGTTCTATGAAAGTTAGGAGCCAGCTAAACTATTGGAATTTTTTTTCTGGAGTCAGCAACTTAGAGTTCAACAACACCTTCATCCAGGGTAATAGCCCTTGCAGTAGAAGTTTTTCGACCAGATTGTGAGTCACTGATTGAAGCCAGAGATAGATCTGAGGACCTCTTATTTGAATCACAAGCTACTCATTTATTGTGCCAGAACCCAGGATCCTCATTCGATCGTGGTTGGATGCCTTAGTGTTACAGTGGTCATTCAAGCTGATTTACATCTTTATTCCTACTGTGCTTCTCCCCTTAATCAAGCAGGGATGGGAATCAATGATTCTGATTGCTGTGGCTTGGCCTTATATAACTTGATATTCACACCTAGTCCAGTTGTCTTTTTGCCTGTCATGTTGTCTGCCTCTCAGGAGAGACCTTCATTCTCAAGATCCTGTTTTCCATTACAATTTTCAGACCTTAGCTATGATGGCCTGGAAACAGATTGAATGATTGTCCAATAGATGCCTGACAAGGTGTCTGGTAAGGTTATTTATACCTTGATTCAAGTAAAGAAGCCTGTTACTAGATGTATTTGTAATGAGTTTTCAAAGACTTATCTGGTTTGGTGTGTAACTAGGAATTGTCTTTAGAAGTTCTTTTGAATTCCAAGGATTAAAGAGTTTCTCCAAAATGGTTTGTAGAAGGGCTTATCATCCAGGTCTTATTGATCAGAATTCTGCTTTGTCTGTGCAGTTCATCATGAAGTTTTCCAGACTTCCTGATTTTCAGATTTCTCCAGGCTCTGATCTGTATCAAACATGCTATTTGGCTTGTAACCCCCTGCCTTGGAGTCTCATAGCCTAGATCTTCAGCTCTTGACCTGGAATGTTATCATTCTGCGAGCCATTTGGCTCACTGTGTGCCTCATCTCTGCCTGGATAGTCTCATTCGCTGCTTTTTCATCAGGATAAGGCTGTCCTAAAAATGAACTCTTCATTCATTTTAAGTTGGTTTCTACAGACACTGTCAGGTGATTGTGGTTCCTTCTTTGTGTTCAGCTGCTAAGAATTCTAAGTAGTGTCTTCTTGTGCAACTTGGATGTGGAAGCTACAAAGTCTTTTACACTTTTCTTCTGCTCCTTTTGTTCGCTTTTCTGATCCCCACAGGGTTCTCAAATCAACAACAACTACATTAGCAACTTGGCTTAAGGCTTTGATCAGAAAGGTCTATATGGTGTGTGTGTGTGTGGGTTGGGGGGAGTCTGCCCTGAGCATATTACTGCTCACTCACCTGAACAGTGGCTTCTTCTTGGGTCTTTTTTAATAAGTATTGTCTTGATCAGATCTGCAAATAGCTATCTGGTCCTTTTGCATACTGCAAAGTTTTATCATTTAGACCTTTATGACTCCAGCCTATTGCAGGAAAGTTCTGCGGGCTGTCGTGCCTGATTAATTTCAGTCCTTCCCTAATTTTGTTAGTCTTGCAGATTTCAGTGATTGGGTATTAGATCCCACATGTGATGATTTGTGATGTTGTGATAATGTGATGATTTATGGACTCTCGCCATCATTTAAAAGAAAACAAAAAAGATGCTTACCTGATAAAAGGATTTCTTTCTTGATGGTGAGAGTTCACAACCCTGTTTACTTAGTGTTGACAGCAGGTCCTGCAAAACTTGGTGCTCAGTTGATTTATTATATATAGTGAAGTGGAAGACTGGGGAAGCCTATTGTCATTAAATCAATATTATTGAAGCTATGAGGTTAACGTACAATAAAAGCCGTAGTTGTTGAAAATTGTTACCATGTATAAATGAAATAGCAATGTATTTAGTTATAAGGTATACAATGGTTACAAACTGATAAGTAAGTGTAGTGTTTTTCTACATGTGTTTGCTATTTGACCAATGTTATTTGAACGGAAAGGAACATTTTCCTGACACATATTATTTTAGTGTACTGCTAGAGGGGTTGTACATTTACAAAATGTTTGGTGAATATAAAATAAACAATATATAAAAGAAAAAAAAACAGTTTTTAAAGGGACACTGAACCCAAAATTTTTCTATTGTGATTCAGATAGAGCATGTAATTTTAAGCAACTTTCTAATTTACTCCTATTATCAAATTCTTGTCATTCTCTTGGTATCTTTATTTGAAATGCAAGAATGTAAGTTTAGATGCCGGCCCATTTTTAATGAACACACTGTGTTGTTCTTGCTGATTGGTGGGTAAATTCACCTACCAATAAACAAGTGCTTTCCATGGTTCTGAACCAAAAAAATAGCTTAGATGCCTTCTTTTTCAAATAAAGATAGCAAGAGAATGAAGAAAAATTGATAATAGGAGTAAATTAGAAAGTTGTTTAAAATTGCATGCTCTATCTGAATCACAAAAGAAAAAAATAGGGGTTCAGTGTCCCTTTAAGTAAAAGGACACAGAAAGATAATGCAGATTAACGAATTAAGATGTTTCTATCCTGTGGAAGGTTACAAAATATAAAAATTATAAACTCTCAGAGGTTCTAAAACATGTAAAATTCCCAAATAATTGTGTGATCTTAGGTTTAATTTAAAAAAAAATTGCTATTAAATATGTTTATGTTTTGTTTATTTTTCTTAAGGACTGGACAAATAAAAGGAGCCAGGAAGATATGGCTCCTAGAATGTGCATACATATGCACCCACTTTCATGTGCACACATATATACAGATGGCCCTCGGTTTACAACAGTTCAAATTGTACCGTTTCAGAATAACAACCTTTTTTTCCAGTCATGTAACTGCTATTGAGAAGCAGTGCATTTATTAAAATAACCAGTAGGTGGAGCTGTCCGCTTGTGTTGCAGCAAAACCAAGCAAGCTGAAATTAATCAGTTTAACCAGACCTGAGCTATCGAGCAGATTTCAAAGGAACAAGATCTTCCTGTCTATAAATCAGTCCAGATTGGAATGCATAGAAAGAACTGTTTGCAGAAAAAGGAAAGTGAAGTCTGTGTTGTGTGATTATTTTATTAGGTTTATGATGCTGTTTAGCAAATGTTTTTGTTCATTTAACTTAGTTAATTATATATTGTGTGTTGTGTGATTATTTTATTAGGTTTATAATGCTGTTTAGCATTTAAAGTCTTAATTTCAAAGCTTTAAAAATAATGTATTAGGTGTAACTTATGACAATTATGAGAGGGGCCTGGAACCTATCTCCCTCACTTCCCATTGACTTACATTATAAACTGGGTTTCAATTTACAATGGTTTCGATTTACAACCATTCCTTCTGGAACCTAACCCCGGCGTAAGCTGAGGGCTACCTGTACACACATTCATCTCTGTGTTTTAGGTTTCAGCTCCTTACAGGATTATATTTGGTCCCACAATCACTCCTCCTGCATGCAAGAACATTTTTGCAACAACAAGGTGTAGAGAAATTGAGCATTTGGTCTCAATTACACTAGTTTCATTTGTCTAATTGACTTTAATTGGAGCTATTACCATTCTTTTTTATGTGTGGGAAGGTATAGGACAATTGAAGACTAAGGGGTCAATTTATCAAGCTCTATAGGAAAACAGAAGTTATCAAGCTCCGCCGGAAAGAAAAGTTATGAAGCAGGGGTCTAAAGACCGCTGCTACATAGCCTGTCCACCTGCTCTCAGGCGGCAGACAGAAATCAACCTGATGCGAATCTGCAGGGGGCGGCATTACACCAGCAGTTCACAAGAACTGCTGGTGCAATGATCGGCATTTATCGATGTGCAGCAGACATGATACGCTACTTCATATCATGTCCGCTCGCACATTAATAAATTGACCCCTAAGGGGTCGATTTATCAAAGGCTAAGCAAGCCTTTCAACCCCATACGACTGCAGGTTCTCACAAGAGAACCTGCACGCCGTATTTAACAAACAGCGGTCATCAGACCGCTGCTTTCCTAACCTTTTGCAACTTCTAAAGTGGCGAATTTCAATCTCCCAGGTATAGTCCAACCGGGGGAAACAGCTCCTGCCTGTGGGATTGCACGCAAGCGCAAAATAGCGCTCGTATGCAATGCTGAATTCTGCCAGGGGCGAGCTGTGGCGGAAAGGGGCGCGTATGTGCGACCCTGTCCGCTTCAGCTTGATAAATCACCCCCTAACTTAGGCCTGGTTTACATTGAGGTGGTAAAGTTTGGAAACTGGTGGTAACATAAAAATTCTCCCTTGACTTTAATAGAGATAAATGTTTTAACCAACAGTTTCCAAACTTTACTACCTCAATGGAAACAAGGCATTAATTGGCATATCCTGTAGCAACTGTGCCTCATTTTTCATTGTGATATGTTAATCTTCTGTAGTAAATCGTATCAATATTAATGGGGATACAACAAAAACAAAAATGCTAGAGAAAGGGGTTATTAACTCAAGCTGGAAGGTTGGCAAATTATTTGTAAAATCATTTCTTTATACAAATTGTGGTGTGGACTCGTGGAGTAGAAGCAGAAAGGGTAAATGCTTTAAGGTTATTAAAGGCACCAAAATACATCTGGAATATGCATAAGGCTATTCTGAGAATGAATTAAAGGGACATGAAAGAGTATAAGAAAACGCTGTAATATGTTAGAGCATGTTTGTATTAGACTGTTGTTTGCATGTAGGTGGTTAAAACCTGCAAAAGATACCAAGAGAACAAAGTAAATTTAATAATAGAAGTTAATTGAAAAATCTCTTAAAATTGCCTGCTCTATCTCAACAATAAAAGTTCAATTTGGACTTTCATGTCACCGTAGCCTAACACTTCAGAAGGAAATATTGGCAGACTTTTTGGTCTTTCTGGTTCATATTTGTAATTAAAATTGGTTTCCTCTTAATGTGTTTCCAATTACTTGTCATATCAGCAGAAGAATATAAAATATAGAGAAATCATTCCTTTCGGTTTATTTTTGAAAATTAAATAACTGGTATTGTTCTTTGACATCACATCCCATTAAAATGGGCTGAACTTTCTATAAAAACACACTCCCTTATCTTATATCTGTATTCCAAAGCTCAATACTTAGGACCTGATGATCTAAAGTTCTCTGGTCAGACGAAAGCGAAATGATCTAAGAAGTCACGTCACTATGGGGAGGTCCCTAAAGAAATTTAGAAACTCAAATTTTACCTTGAGATATGTTTTTCTCTAGAGAAAAGGCACTTGACAGGTGACATGATTACTTTATATAAATATATTCAAGGCCCATATACAGCGATGGCAGAAGCTCTGTTTACTCCAAGAAAACTGTTTGTGACAAGAGGTCACAATTTAAGGCTGGAGGAAAGGAGTTTTAATCTCCTGCAACGGAAACATTTTTTCCCTGTAAGAGCAAGACATTTGTGGAACTCATTACCAAAAGAGGTAGTAAATGCCAATACCTTAGATACATTTAAAAATGGTTTGGATACATTTCTGGCTAGAAACAGAATTCAGGGATATGATTGCTTGTATTAAATGGGTCACCTTTTAATGGGATTAATTTAAGAGAAACTGGAGCTTTTTTGTAAGAATATTAGATTTGTATAGGTTGAACTCGATGGACTTTGGTATTTTTTCAACCTCATCTACTATGTTGAAGGGTTCTGTATGTAAAGGAAAGACACCTACATAACAATATAAGGTGTAAAAAAATCCCAAATATTTTGTGCTTTCTCTCCATGCCAGTGAGTTTTTGATCATCTGGCCCTTAGAGAAAACAACTGAAAATTAATGTTCTATTACTTATCTCTTCTGCTGGCTATGCTTACATAAATTTTCTATAGTCAATATTTAAAGAAACACGAAAGTCAAAATAAACTTTCATGATTCGATAGGGCATTCGATTTTAAACAACTTCTCAATTTTTTTCTATTGTTAAATTGTGCACAGTCTTTTTATATGCATACTTTCTGAGGCACCAGTTCCTACTAAGCATGTGCAAAAAAGTTCATGGTGTATGTATATAAGTCAGTGATTGGCTGATTGGTTTCATATGATATAAGGAGCTGGCAAATTGAGATACAGTTTGCAGTTTGCTAGAAAAAAATCTACAGCTCATAACTGCTATTGGATTGCATTTTTATTAGGTACCCGTTGGTTATGAAATTCTACTCTACTAAATGGTCCTTTAAATATTTAAATTTTCAGTATAGGTTGGGGCTACCCCAGGCAAAAGAAGCTATTCAAATATGTCAAATTAAAGCTATTTTCTTTTACAAGATATGACGAGTCCACGGATTTTATCCTTACTTATGGGATTACGCCTCCTGTTTAATAGGAAGTGGCAAAGAGCACCACAGCAGAGCTGTATATATAGCTCCTCCCTTCCCTCCCCCCCAGTCATTCTCTTTTCCTGTGTTAGTGATAGGAAGAGGTAAAGTGAGGTGTTAGTTTAGATTCTTCAATCAAGAATTTTTTTATTTTAAAATGGTGCCAGTGAGTACTATTTTTCTCAGGGAGAAATCGTCAGTCTATAACTTCCCAAGAGGAGTGGAGACATTTTATTTTGATGATCTTAGCAAACGTTATCTAAGATCCATACTGGTTCCCACAGAGCAGCTCAAGGTAGTGTAAAGAAAAATCTTCAGCTTTGAGGTATGTTCAGTCTTTTGTTTCTGGGGAGACTTGATACATCAGAACAGGCTGACAATGTTCCCTAGCTGGGGAGGGGTAATCAGTATGCACAGTAGGAGAAATGGTGTACCTGGAATTCCCTGTTATTTTACTTATTTAATAGTGTGCTTGTATGTCACTTTAAATTTACTATGTGGGCTGACGCTAGGAGATGCGGTTAGACTTTCGTTATACTGTGATGGCTTGGCAGGAGATATGTAGATAGGGGAGCACATGGCTAATATATGGAGGACTGACATGTTTTTTTCTCTACCCATGCGGGTCTCGGTTAGGCTAAGAGTTACACCCACGGTGGGCGGGGCCTATTTTCACGTGCTCAGCCGCGCAGTGTGTTTTCCGGATCGGCAGCAAGGTCCTGAGGCTCTGGTGGGGCCTAGCTCCACCAGAGAGGCTGAGAACGTTCCTTCAGTGTGATCTGGGGGCAGGTTGGCGCCGCAGCAGAGCTGTGGCGAGGTGCAGGGGCCTGAATTGATATATATCGATATACATTAATAAATCTGACAAAATTGATATATAATATATCCTAACGAGTGGTGCAATATTGTTAAGCTATTTTAGGCACATAAGGGCTTTTTTTTTTATTGCTGAAAACGTTTTGTCTAATAACAGAAAAATTGTTGCGCTTTTATTATTTAAAGGCGCAGTACTCTTTTTAGTTAAATTTTTTTTTAATATGTTTTGACTTCAGAGTACAATATATCAAGCAAAAAAACGACTATTATTGCTATTGCTAGTCTGTTTAACATGTCTGAACTTGAGGAAACTACTTGTTCTATTTGTTTAGATGCCATTGTGGAACCCCCTCTTACTTTTTGTCCCTCATGTACTGAAAGTTTCCTTTTACAGCCGACAGCCTGCATTGTACCAGTTACCACTGCGGTGGCTTTTTGGTTTGACGCCTTAGAAGTGTCTCTTAAGACTGAGACTCCTTTAGAGGAAATTCTAGATAGAATTAAGGCTCTTAAGCTGGCTAATTCTTTTATTACGGACGCCGCATTTCAGATTGCCAAGTTGGCGGCTAAGAATGCCGGATTTGCCATTTTAGCGCCTAGAGCGTTATGGTTAAAGTCTTGGTCTGCTGATGTGTCATCTAAGTCAAAGCTTTTGGCTATTCCTTTCAAAGGGAAAACCCTATTCTGGCCTGATTTGAAAGAAATCATTTCTGACATTATGGGAGGTAAGGGTCATCTCCTACCTCAGGATAAAGCAGCTAAACTGAGGGGTAAACAAAATAATTTTCGTTCCTTTCGGAACTTCAAAGGAGTCCCCGCTTCTTCTTCTGCTAAACAGGAAGGGAATTTTGTTCAAGCCAAGGCCGTCTGGAGACCCAACCAGGCTTGGAACAAAGGTAAACAACCCAAGAAGCCCACTGCTCCTCCCAAGACAGCATGAACGGGCGGCCCCCGATCCGGGACAGAATCTAGTAGGGGGCAGACTTTCTCTCTTTGCCCAGGCTTGGGTAAGAGATGTTCAGGACCCCTGGACACTGGAAATCGTGTCCCAAGGGTATCAACTGGAATTCAAAAATTCTCTCCCAAGGGGGAGGTTTCTTCTTTCACGATTGTCTGTAGACCAGATAAAAAGAGAGGCATTCTTACGTTGTGTAAAAGACCTCTCTACTATGGGAGTAATTCGTCCCGTTCCAATACTGGAACAGGGGCAGGGGTTTTACTCAAATCTTTTAGTGGTTCCCAAAAAAGAGGGAACGTTCAGACCCATTTTAGATCTTAAGAGTCTAAACAAGTTTCTCAGAGTCCCATCCTTCAAGATAGAGACTATTCAAACAATTCTACCATTGATCCAGGAGGGTCAATATATGACTACCGTGGACTTGAAGGATGCATACCTTCATATTCCTATCCACAAGGATCATCATCAGTTCCTAAGGTTTGCCTTCCTGGACAAACATTTTCAGTTTGTGGCTCTTCCCTTCGGGTTAGCCACAGCACCCAGGATCTTCCACAGACCAAGGTTCCCTTCCTGGGAACTCTAATAGATTCCATATCCATGAAAATTTTCTTGACAGAGGTCAGAAAGTTAAAGATTCTGAATACATGCCGAGCTCTTCAGTCCAATCCTTGGCTATCAGTGGCTCAGTGCATGGAGGTAATTGGATTGATGGCGGCGGCAATGGACATCATTCCGTTTGCTCGTTTTCATCTCAGACCGCTACAACTGAACATGCTCAGGCAGTGGAATTGAGATTATGCAAATTTGTCTCCTCAGATAGATCTGGATCAGGAGACAAGAGACTCTCTTCTTTGGTGGTTGTCGCCGGATCATCCGTCCCAAGGGACGTGCTTCCGCAGACCCTCATGGGTGATAGTGACAACGTACTCCAGCCTACTAGGTTGGGGTGCAGTCTGGAATTCCCTGAAGGCTCAGGGTGTGTGGACTCGGTAAGAGTCTCTTCTTCCAATCAATATTCTGGAATTGAGAGCAATATTCAATGCGCTTCAGGCTTGGCCTCAGTTGGCTTCGGCTAAATTTATCTGTTTTCAGTCGGACAACATCACGACTGTGGCTTACATCAATCATCAGGGAGGAACAAGAAGTTCCTTAGCGATGACAGAAGTATCCAAGATAATTCGGTGGGCGGAGGCTCACTCTTGTTATTTGTCAGCAATCTACATCCCAGGAGTGGACAACTGGGAAGCTGACTTTTTAAGCAGACAGACGTTTCATCCGGGGGAGTGGAAACTCCATCCGGAGGTCTTTGCCACCCTGATTCTCAGATGGGGCAGACCGGAATTGGATCTGATGGCGTCTCGTCAGAATGCCAAGCTCCCAAGATACGAATCCAGGTCAAGGGATCCTCAGGCCGAACTGATAGATGCCTTGGCAGTGCCTTGGTCGTTCAACCTAGCATATGTGTTTCCACCGTTTGCTCTCCTTCCCCGGGTGATTGCTCAGATCAAACAGGAGAGGGCTTCAGTAATTCTAATCGTGCCTGCGTGGCCTCGCAGGACTTGGTATGCCGATCTAGTGGACATGTCCTCTCTGCCGCGGTGGAAGCTTCCATTGAGGCTGGATCTTCTCATTCAGGGACCCTTCCAAGACCCAACTCTAGTTTATCAGAAACTGACTGCTTGGAGATTGAATGCTTGATTTTATCTAAGCGGGGGTTCTCTGATTCGGTCATTGATACTTTGATTTAGGTACGTAAGCCTGTTACTAGAAAGATCTACCATAAGATATGGTGTAAATATCTTTATTGGTGCAAATCCAAGGGCTACTCATGGAGTAGAGTTAGGATTCCCAGGATTCTGTCTTTTCTCCAAGAAAGATTGGAGAAAGGGTTATCAGCAAGTTCCTTAAAGGGACAAATCTCTGCTTTGTCAATTTTACTACACAAACATTTGGCAGATGTTCCAGACGTTCAGTCTTTTTGCCAGGCTCTAACTAGAATCAAGCCTATGTTTAGACCAATTGCTCCACCCTGGAGTTTGAATTTAGTTCTTAATGTTCTTCAAGGGGTTCCGTTTGAACCCATGCATTCCATAGATATTAAGTTGTTATCTTGGAAGGTTTTATTTTTGGTTGCTATTTCTTCTGCTCGTAGAGTTTCTGAGCTTTCAGCGTTACAATGTGACTCGCCTTATCTTATCTTCCATTCTGATAAGGTGGTTTTACGTACCAAACCTGGTTTCCTTCCTAAGGTTGTTTCTAATAAGAATATTAATCAGGAAATTGTTGTTCCTTCATTATGTCCTAATCCTTCTTCTAAGAAGGAGCGTCTGTTGCATAACTTGGAGGTGGTCCATGCCCTGAAGTTTTACTTGCAGGCAACTAAGGAATTTCGTAAATCATCTTCATTATTTGTTGTTCTTTCTGGAAAGCGTAGGGGCCAGAAAGCTACGGCTACCTCTCTTTCTTTTTGGCTGAAGAGTATCATCCATCTGGCATATGAGATTGCTGAACAGCAGCCTCTTGAAAGAATTACGGCTCATTCTACTAGAGCTGTGGTTTCCTCATGGGCATTTAAAAACGATGCTTCTGTTGAACAGATTTGCAAGGCTGCAACTTGGTCGTCTCTTCACACTTTTTCCAAATTTTCCAAATTTGATACTTTTGCTTCTTCTTAGGCTGGTTTTGGGAGAAAGGTTCTTCAAGCAGTGGTGCCTTCTGTTTAGGTTCCTGTCTTGTCCCTCCCTTTCATCCGTGTCCTATAGCTTTGGTATTGTATCCCATAAGTAAGGATGAAATCCGTGGACTTGTCATATCTTGTAAAAGAAATTGAAATATATGCTTACCTGATATATTTATTTCTTTTACGATATGACAAGTCCACGGCCCACCCTATCATTTCTAAGACAGGTATTTATTTTTGTTAAACTTCAGTCACCTCTGCACCTTTGGCTTTTCCTTTCTCTTCCTAACTTCGGTCAAATGACTGGAGGGGGAGGGAAGGGAGGAGCTATATATACAGCTCTGCTGTGGTGCTCTTTGCGACTTCCTGCTAAACAGGAGGCGTAATCCCATAAGTAAGGATGAAATCCGTGGACTCGTCATATCGTAAAAGAAATAAATTTATCAGGTAAGCATAAATTTCCTTTTTTTTATTTGAGGTTCATTTCAAGGCATATAAAATTATAACAGTACTTCTTGTACATTATGAAACAAAAATATCAAGTTTGCAATAAGTACGTAGCACAAATTGAGAGAATGAAAAAGAATAAAGTAATACATGCAGTATAGCTTATAAACAGTGTATAGGTAGTATGCCAAGTAATCTGGATACCTCCAAAGTGGTATCAAAGGTCTCTCCTAGATCTCAAGTAACAGAATAAAGTTTGAAATAACAGAAGGTAACTTTAAACCCAGGAGACCATTCGTTTCCACCTCTTGTTTTTTTATTTTTTAAACACTAGGACCAGTTTATAATTCTTAAAGTAAATAATGGACTTTTAAAACAAGGAGTGCTTAGCTTTAAGTGCTATACGGCGTGAGAGTTAACAGGAGTCTACCAATAGAGAGTGCACCATAGCGCACCAAGGTCCTGGCTCACAAGGAGGTAGTTGCTCTATCTCTGTATTGATTCCTCGGTGTAATTATGGCATCAAAATCTCTATTTAAGAGTATAAGACTAAATGCAGTTTCTCAGGGAAGAAGCTGTTGTCTGACTAGGGTAAGACTAAATTATAAGTCGCACATTAAAGCACTATAAGCAGATAGATATACTACTGATGTAAACATGGTCATGTAGGTCAGAGCAACACCTCTAAGTTAGGATATATATAATGAGTTGGGTGCTAATAATAGGTGGTTGAACTGTAATGTAAAACATGGGAGGTAACCAAATTTGCTTTAAGAGGAACAGGTGCATAATAAGATCAGGGACCAAATGGTGAGATTTAAAGTATTTAATAAAAAACATAACAGACACTTACGCATCCTACTGATCTCAAATAGTAACCAGGGCTATACACCTTTGAGTTTCTTTTTATGTAAGACTGGGCACCTCAAACGAGGGGTGGAATGTGGTATGTAGTTCAGGGTAGCACCTACAGTTTAGTGAATGTAGAATAAGTTGTATGCTTATTATAAGAAGTTACACTGCATTTTAAGATGTATAGAAATTAACAAAACCTATTTAGAAGTGAGCATATACAGAATACTGATACCAGAGGGCAAAGGGGGGGTTTAAAGTACTTAGCTATAAAATAAAACTGGCAATTACACTTCCTATAAAACGCAAACAGAATTTCAGAGAGGTACAATTAGTGGTCTGGAGGAGTGCTGTAGAGTGCAAGAGCACCGTGGTATAAACAATATAATTACCCTACACCAGTTTTTAACTAATGGCAGTTCCCACTGATATTCAGACGCAATAGTTTAATGCAATAAAGGTCTTTTGTAGGCAGCCAAATGGGTAAGGAGTACTTCATATGCAATCTTGTTTCTCCTTGGTCTTGGGACAAAATGTCTGCTAAAATTCTCCTAGCCAGATATGTCTTATCCTCTTATTTTGATATGAAGGCAGGTTTAGTCAGAATGGCTTCACTGACGTTGATCCTCAGTAAAGCCGCTTTGCTTACAGGTGCACTCTCTACACGTCGGGTCATGGCTTCTTTGTACCGCACTGTTGATTTAACAGCACGGAATCCCTTTCGTCGCTGTCTGAGATAGTCGGTGTACGCTGGGGCCCCAAAGCGTCACCACACTTCTCTTTAAAGGATCTATTTTAAACAATTAATACACCCAGCAGGTAACATGGGTAATTGGAAACCAATTAAAGGGTAGAACATTTTGCTATACAATGTCCCTTTAAGATCCTGCAACCATTGAACCAGATCAGTTGCCTGTTCCTGGTAGACACACTATAACTTGGAAGAATATGTTAGCAATTCAGTAACCTGGGGACATTCAGCTATTAGATAAAGTGCAAAGACAAAAGTAAAACCTGAAGTTGATTTCTGTCTGTCTCTGATATGTTGTGTTTTGACTTATTGTGTCTGACATGCAAGGAATGCATTAAAATGGATGTCCCTATTGTTGCATATTTGATCTGTTACTAATTTGCTGGCTATTGCAGGGGGTCCTGTAGAGAAGCTAATTCTATGCAGTTGTGTTGTGATGTAATACCTTTCTCACACACATATACACTGATTGTTCCACAAGAAGGGTTGAAACATCCTCTTTGTAAAGTACCATTGTATGCCAAATGTTGTATAGACAATAAAGCTATGTGTTTCTGGGTGTTCTGATAATGGGTCACTGGTGTGGGTCTGTTACAAACACCAGGAACAATGCTTCATCCTCAGTTCCCATCCCCCATGTCAAACCTAAATGACAACCTAACAATATTCAATTGTTAATGATGCTACATAGTTCTACAAAATGTGTTTGTAACCAAGCCAGTTATTCACTAGCATCATGGTACATTTAAGCGTAATGGAATTTTTATACATATAGGATCCTGTTAAGGTCGGCACTTTTCTTAAGTATAAAGTAATCCATATTAAAAAGATACGGATATCTCTAATCAATATTGTTGTGTAATGTTATATAATTATGTATAGAGATTATGACACCTGGCATTTTGTAAAGTTGAAAACCTTTAATCTAAGCAGGATACAAAACCTATATTTAAAATATAATGAAAACATTATAGTCATTTAAAAAGTATTTGCTTGCTTAAGATGCTTGAAAAGCTACACTTAAGTAATAACATTTTTAATACTACTACTAATCATGATTTCCCTTGTTTGTCCTGCCATAATTCTATATTTAGCCATAACTACATATGGATTTGTGAGGTAACATTTCTTACTTTAAAACGTTTAAAGGCCAGGTTGCATGAGAGGATTCCAGATTTCCCACCTCATTATTTCAGAATACTATTATGCTTTATGTAAGGTTGACATTCCAGAGTATAGGGTAAAAATGATTTATTATGTAAACTATAGTAAGTCAATAAACTATCAATTTTTTTCTACTGCTGCCTTAAATCACAGATTACTTTATCTTATCGTAACCTTATGATTTATAGGAGTTACTGAGTATATGACATGGTCCAGATAATACAAATTGCATCAAATTCTTCATGTCAAGACAAATAGCATTAAAAGTCTTACTCTTTTCAAGACAAATAGAATTAAAAGTCTTAATCGTTTCTTGAGAATTGATGCCTGGGGAAGGCTTCTCAAAGTGACTTTGAACAAGTTCATAATGAGGCGTGTCCAGACTTTGAGATACCATTTGCAATGTTAATATTTATATTAATTTGACTAAAAGCATTGTTTTCTGCAATACATTTTGATTTCTGACGGTGCCAGCAACTGTGTTCAGTGTAATAGTACAGAACGTTTTGTTTTGCACTGATTACCTATTGTTATTGTTGTTTAAAGTTCCATAAATAAATAAATTGTATTTGGTGTGTGAAATAAAATGTTTAAAGGAACATTGCACTCAGCCCTTTTCTTTGTTTTATCTTAAAGAGGGCATTTTTTATTTTATTTTTTAAATGTATGTTCCTGTCTGAAATAAATCAGTTTTCTTGTTAAACTTAAAGGACCAGTAAACACGTGTTGAAATGAAAGTTTCAAAAAAGTACCATGGAATAGGTAACCTGAAAGTCAATATATCTATATAAATTTTTTTAAACAAATGATAGGTAACATTTTTCTAAAACTTACTTTAAAATTGTGCTTATTCCATTTCACCACTGCATGCCGACCGCCCATGTCAGTGGTGGATTACCCTTTAGTGATTGACAAACGTATTGGACGTATTGGTCTATCCCCTTCCCCTGTCACAAGCGAGCACAAACAACACTGCTTATCATCTTAACTGCTGTCATCTGCATTACCGGTAAATAAGAATTATGGAGGAATGGTGTCAGAGACTTTTGATTTTGTAATGGGCTTCTGGTGTATTGCCCAATACTTTCAAGCACACCTTTCTGGATATATTTTATTATGAGAAAGCAATATATATTGTATATATTTTCTTTTAATGTAATACAAATTTTGTTTTGTAAGTAAAAATATATATATTTATATATATTTAGATGTGTGGTCTCACTGGTTATAATCTGGTGCACGCAGCTTATTTTGTGTAAATTAACAATCAATAAATTCCTAACTCAGTAATTCCTAACTCTCCTAACTTGCCCTCACTATTTACATTGTCAACTCCACCGCTAGGATGACATTCACAAGACTCTGTCTTCTCCAGCATGCAGGCGCTCTTCTGCTTATGTAAGCAGTGCACGCTCTTTTATGTGCACTGCTCCATCAAAGAAGCGCAGTCTCAATGTGCCGGTGACGTCATGTGTGACATCACCATTTCCGGGTGCACATGCATAGAGGTGGAAAACTACATATGCATATATGCAGTTTTCATTTGGCAACCTCAACCATGTGACCGGAGGATTAGGAAAGATAACATTTTTTAAAAACAATCGTTCTTAAAGATTAAAAGCTTCTTTTCATTCAGGTATAGCTCAACATATATATAATTTTATATTGTGCATGCATTTATGTGGATATCCTGGAATGTTGAATGATCCTTTACAGGGTTGTGTCCCTCTCCACCCACAGAGCTATGGTAATAGCCTTATCGACCAGTGAGCATTAGCCAGTACTGCAGTTTCAATTATTTTTCCATAATAATGTGTAAATGCGTCTTTTTCTTAATTTCAGCAAATAAAAGGCAACAGGCTAGATTCTATGGAGGTTGCTATATATTAGACATGTGCTTAAGTTTTGTTACAAATGCAAATTTGTTAACAAAACACAAATATTTGTTTCTTTTTCACGCAAAAAATATATCAGAATAAATACACCACAAAATTTGAAGAAAACAAATAAATACTGAGGAAATTCATCAGTATTAATTTATTTCCTTTAAATTAGAAATACTTACCTTAAGCACACTGGAGAGCCGCGCTTATCCCGAATCTCCTTTATAGTGCCCTGGAGCAAGCTAATAGAAGGCTTTCTCAAGCTTGTAGCCGAAACGCGTTGCTCTGTTTTTGGTCTCCTGAGGCTTCTGTAGTTTGACCGCATTGAATCCTGGCGGCAGACTTACAAAGTAAAGTGCTAATTTGTATCCAAAAGGGATCGGTAACTGAAAAGTTAAAATTTCAACTCACAGATGGAGAAAACGAGAAAGGACCAGGAAAGAAAAGATTCCCAATCGGACCAACTGCAATTCACCTTTGGTGTAAGTAAAAAAGCGCACCTTTAAGTGAAAAACTTTGCCATACTTTACAAGGATCTCTTGTTTCATTATATCGTTCACAGGATTATTGGATTCAAACTTCCAACTCGGAATCACTCTGATGAATTTTGAATCCTTTGCACTTGCTGTCATATGCAAATGTGATATTTTATTTCTTTTTTTATGCTTTTTATTGCTGTCATTGTGTTTTTTTGCTGTCATTGTTTTTTTTAGAAGTGCGAGCCTTCAGCACATATTAAATATATATCCTACGGGACCTTTGATACTACGCATTTGAGAGTCTCATATTAGCTAACGTTATTTTAAGCCTGATATCTCATATATATTAAGCCCTAGTGGCGCTGCAGATACAGTTTCCTTTTTTGTTTTTTAAGCATATAAGGTTTCATTTTCTCACAAGGACTTAATTTTGACAGGGGTCCTTCTGATTGCAACATCAAGGGTTGGATTACAAGTGGAGAGCAAACAATAGTTCAGGGTGCGTTTTCCTCAACATGACCATGCCAAAAAATAGCACACAATCTGGTATTAAAAGTGGATGGTAAACAATTTACAGAAGAGTCTTAATGCAGTCGCCATTTTTTTTTTAGAGCACTCTATGGGGTAGATTTATCAACTGTCAGGTGGACATGATCCACTGTAGTGGATCATATCCGCCCGACATCGATAAACACCTACAGCATACACTGTCGGCATTTATCATTACACAAGCATTTCTTGTGAAATGCTTGTGTAATGCCACCCATTGCACATTTGCGACCAATCGTCCGCAAGCAGGGTTGTCAATCATCCCGATCGTATCCAATCGGGATGATTGCTGTCCGCCACCTCAGAGGTGCGCACCCGAATTATCCAACATGCAGATGTTAGAGCTAATATATTACTTTCAACTTGTAATATGAGGACAAAAATAAACTATTGATTACACTCAAGATATGTTTGCACAAAATAGCACTAATATTTTTGCACTCCACTTTTAACCTGGCCCCAATTGTTTAATACTTGAACCAATCATTAATGTATTAAAATATATAAATAGTAGAGAAACTTGAACTAGGCACAGACAATAGCCAGGAAACAGAATGCAAGGGACTCTAAATACAGAAAGTTAATGAATAGAATTTAGGATACCCTATTCATCTACATACCTACGCACATGATACTGTTTGAGTAAATTTTGTCTGGATGCTGGATATAATATTTTGAAGATGACAGCTATAAAGTGCCTTATATATGCAGCATACTAACATTCAGCAGTTTATATTAAACAGTGTTAATGGTAAGGCTGCTTTTTTCTTTTCTTTAACAGCAAGATCTGCACCACATGCATTTGCCCAGTGACAATATCTGTGCTTACATTGGGCACTGATTGGTTGTTATGTTTCCTGTAATATGTACTGAGCATAGCCAATCAGCTTCTATGTGCATTCATAGACTGCGTGCATGTATCACTTACTATTTAAAAAGTATTTTAAGGCCTTTTCTTTCAACTTCCATTTACCTTTAATTAGAACAGCCACATAAAGGTTATTTTCAAGAGAGACATAACCAATGGAAAGTTTAATACAAAAAGCTCACACTTGCAGCATTCACATGGCAATTCTAAAACAGTTTTAATAAAAATGCAAATCTTTTGAAGGCTACCGTTTAAGATTTGCATAACAATACATACAAAACTGAAATGTGCATGGGGTCTATTTATAAAGCAGCGAATGCTGCCTCCGACCCACTCTGAAGCGGAATGTTCCTTAACTCGTCTGCCACCTCTATGGTGGCGCACAGCAATCCGCCCAATCGAATACAGTCGGGCTGATTGACACCCCCTGCTAGCGGCCGTGAATCTGCAGGGGGTGGTATTGCACCAGCAGTTCACAAGAACTGTTGGTGCAATGATAAATGTGCAGGGGACATGATCCGCTATATCGGATCATGTCCGTCCGCACATTAATAAATATACCCCCATGAGTCAATTTCAGTTTGGAGTAGAACATTTTCTTTGCAATATAAATTACTTATATTTTTCATATCGATATAATAAATACTTATACTATTACTGTTTTCAGCAATATACACACATATATGCATACCATGTGCACCAGCATTCAAACAGAATGCCTGTTTGGGGTGCTGGTGGTGGTTTGTATGACAAAAATAAAGTTGTAGTTGACAACAGACACACCGCCACTTGTTTGCTGTGCAGGCGCACTGTTTAAATGTGGGTGTGAGGGGCGTGAGCATCATAGGTGAAATTGTCGCAAATACAGTGATAGCTTTTACAAACATTCCAAAGTAACTTTTTAAAATGCTTTGATACGTCATGATATGTTTATACAAAGTGGTAACATATAGTTGAATAGCCTCTTAGGAACCACAATAAACAGTCATTCATGAGCAGAACATAAGCCAATCAGAAGTTGCATACGCAAGTAGCCACCAATTACTGGTCCTGTCCTGCACTGGGTAAAGCATAGTCACCTGCAATGATGTGTGCAATAGTTATTTATTTAAAGGCACTTCAACATTGTAGTATATAACAAAAAAAGTGGGTGTTTATATTACCAGCATTTACTTTCCTAGTCCTTTGCTCTGAATGCTGCACTCCTGTTGCCTTTAACTCCCTTTATGCACCTCCAGCCCATGCATCTCTTATTCCAGATACAGAGAAGTATTGCACTGAATAAACAAGGCACATCAAAAAGTCATTACTGAATATGTCTTCTGTAGCTGGCTCCTTCAAAATACGGCTTCTAATTCAGCACAAGTACCACAGTCAGAAGGAACTTTGATTCAGGTTACAAGGATTAACCTGTGAAAAGATTGACTATTGCAATAGCTATTTACTTTCGTACATCCACAATATTTCCTGCACACTATCATGAGGAAAGCATGGCACTGTTTCATGTTTAATATACGCCTTTCACAACAGAGTAGCAAATATAGTACTCGCGCCATTCTGATTTATTTACAAGTAGAATTCCAGAAGCCTTGATTTACAGTGCTGGTGATTGTAAACAAGGCATCTTTTTATATACTGCAAGTTAGCTACTAAATAGTTGCCTTAACAGTTGGCATACTATCAATCTGTTTTTCAGCATTTTGAAGGGATATTTAGTCAATTTTTTTTTTATATCCATAGTGATAATCAGAGAAGAAGCGCCACATTAAAAAAGATCTGCTTTCAAAATGCATAATATAATAGCATTTAAATGTTGATTGTTAGGAAAATGTGCATTGTTTTGCACTACAAGGACGTATGCGAAAATCCTCCTTTGTTGTGGTCAATTATGAACAGATATATCTATAGCACTGATTGGTAATGATTTGGTTGATTAGATGCTTATGAGGTTGTTACGAGGGAAACAATAAAGCGTGCATACAATTCTAATTTTACTGGGCAGCTGCTAGCACAATACCTATTGGTATCACAGTTTAAAAAAAAGTGCACATCATTAAATCAAAGGATCCCCAAGGTTAGGCCCTTTACTCAAATGCACCACATAAACATACAAAACCAGCAATAATGTACACCTTTTATAAGGAAATGGCACTTTATTGCAAAAGCCTAGACAAAACTTAGAAGTAATGCAATTACTGTTAAGGTGATCCATTTTTTGATAATTTGACAGACGTTAACGTTGTATAGCACAGGGGTGTACTCCTTTCTGTTCTATAAGAGCATCTTTCCATGCTTCCTACTGAAATATAAAGCAGAACAAATTACATGCACATTTACAAACAAGAGAAAACGGTAAGGGCTGATGCTGTATCTGGTAGTTCCAACCCCTTCAAAACAACTTAACATAACTACTTAACTTATAAATAAAGACACGACACAGATAGCTGGGATTTAAAGACCATAACGATGGTCACATTTATTAACTTGACTTCAACGGAAGTCATTCAAATATTTAACTTGTGGCGGCATTCGAGGCCTAGTAAACTATTAGCTCCATATGACAAGAGGTCGCAGCCAGATGTCGTGGAATAGCAAATGCCAAGGGTGGGCACAAATGTGGCCCCACCCCATTCCGTCTAGTAGGCGCGGACGTCCTAAAGGATCTTCAGCCAGCAGACCCGCGGGGCGGGGCCCCCCCAGGTCACGACCTGAGGACATCACCCCCGCCCATTAGCCCGACTGTCACCTCTACAGACTCCGCCCTCAATTGTTGATGGCTACGACCTCCCGCCATTAGGAGATACGTGGGTGTTATGATGCGCTTCAGCCTCTAAGGCACTGGTATGGCCAAGCCCTGCAGCAAGGCTCGCCCAGGAAGCGAATAAATTACGGCTAAGGTCTTACCAAGACTAGGTCAACTAACCCCATCCCTGCCTTTCGCATCTAAAGAACCAGCAACCCGTCCGGGAAGCCATCTGCCTGAATGACGCCTAAAAACTGTTGCAATAGCAATTACTTAATTAACCATTCAACAATAGGGTTGGGAGGGAGGGAAACTTTCTCCTTGCAAAATCCCAGGTGGAAGAGGCCAGATTGTTCCAGAACTTCGTTTATATTAGGTGAGCCTAAGACCTCCCCTCACTTTGCAACATTGTTGCTGCTACACTACACTGGGATTTTCCACTAGCCTGTCAGCTCATCCCTTAACTCCATTACAGGAGACTCTGCTACCTTTCATTCCCCTAAGGGCTGATGCTGTATCTGGTAGTTCCAACCCCTTCAAAACAACTTAACATAACTACTTAACTTATAAATAAAGACACGACACAGATAGCTGGGATTTAAAGACCATAACGATGGTCACATTTATTAACTTGACTTCAACGGAAGTCATTCAAATATTTAACTTGTGGCGGCATTCGAGGCCTAGTAAACTATTAGCTCCATATGACAAGAGGTCGCAGCCAGATGTCGTGGAATAGCAAATGCCAAGGGTGGGCACAAATGTGGCCCCACCCCATTCCGTCTAGTAGGCGCGGACGTCCTAAAGGATCTTCAGCCAGCAGACCCGCGGGGCGGGGCCCCCCAGGTCACGACCTGAGGACATCACCCCCGCCCATTAGCCCGACTGTCACCTCTACAGACTCCGCCCTCAATTGTTGATGGCTACGACCTCCCGCCACAAGAGACAGGCACTCCCACATAAACCGGGCTCTTGCCGCCACCCGCTAAATATTACTAACCAGAGCCGTTTTGAGGTCCACCAGGAAGATCGCCAGCCCTTCGTCGGACAGGTGCACCCCGTCCGGGCGATACAGCCCTTTTTTGTCCGCTGAGATCAGTTCATGGCGGACCACAAAACCCCCTACCTCTATTACTGCTCTACCCAGCTCCCTGTTAACTTTTTTCCTAACCCTATATGCTATCCTCGGTGTGGGGAAATATCTCCAACGCAGCCGGGGGATTATGTTGGACCAGGCCAGCCTAACCCCCGGAAACGTGGTACAGATCCACTTGACATCCGACCTCATCGCATTGATGAGATCTAGAGCAGGTGCACTCCCTATATCGTTTCCCCCCATGTGAAGGAGGATGATGTGGGGCTGTCCCCATCGATGTCTGGCATTCTGGAGGAGGGCAGGCAAACCATCCCACTGTAAGCCTCTACGGCCCAACCACCGTATTGATGCCTGAGACGTCGGAATCCCCAACTGCTGCCCCTCAGGAAGAGAATGGGCCTTCAGTGCCGCCCAGTGCACGTAGGAGTGCCCTATTATCCAGATACGAGAAGGACCTGTAGCCACACCTGAAAAACGGATTACATAGTCAATCACCTTAGACTAAAACTAAACAACACAACCAAACAAATGTAAAACGCCAGTTTCCTTCCTCCTACACCAAATACCCCCTAGGCTTCAGCCGGAGGGCGCACGTAAGACTTGTAACATTGGGACCTCCATCGGCCCAACTTCTGTATGCGATCTCCTTTCCAACCTAGCGCGGCCGCGCTGGTGGCAGCCCCTATTCGGAAGGAATGGGGGGTGATTCTACACTTCCCCAAACCTGCTGCAAGCGCTACCTTTCTGAGCACCGCTGCGAACTGGTACCGGGAGAGATTCAAACCGTCGGAATGCACTAAGAACTGGGCGGGGGCCCGTGGTCGCTGCGCCATGTAGGCCCTTGTACTCACAACCGGGCAGACGCCTGATGCCGAGGGAGTCAGAGTGATCCACACCCCTTTCCCCTCCTGGTCAGTCTTCGAGTGCGGGATAAACAATAACAAATTATCGCCCGCCAGTTTGACATGAGCCAACTGCATACCCGTGTTAATAGCATCCTTTGAGGTTGCGACCAGCTCGCCCGGCCTGAGGGCCGCAAAGAACGCCAAGGAGAATACGCACTGAAACAGTTCTCTTTCGCCGGGTTCGACGCAAATGCCCTCGATTGCGTCCACCAGCCTGGCTAGCCTACAAAATGTGACAGGTTCGCGCGCATCTTTCGCTCTACCCTCGAGCCTTCCCCAGCCCTTAATCACTTGCTTCACCAGGAAACCTTTCGTGATATTGGGCCACTCTAGCATATTGCAAAAGAAGGAGATTGCAGCTATTCTATTGGATATAGCGCCCTTCGAAGTCCCTTGCCCATGTTTCTCTGCCAGCCACTCCAAGAACAGATCCCTCGAGACCCTTTCCGGCGCTGCGCCTTGTGCGTAACAGTAACTTACCCACTCGCCCCAGTGCTGTGAATAAGCTCTCCACGTGTTCTGCGCCAGGGATGCCCTCACTAGGTGCCTTATGGACCTCCCTGCCCCGCCAACTGCCAGATAGAGTGGGGACAAGGTAAGCCAACTGCTGCTGCGTTAGGGGCCAGTCTGCGAAACTGTTCCCATTGAAACCTCGAGAGTGCGTCCGCCAGGGTGTTGTTGACCCCGGGAACGTGCCTCGCGGAAAACTGAATATTGTATTGCAAGCACCTCAGCACTAGCTGTCGCAAGTACCTAACAACTACCGGTGACGACGCGGACAACCTATTTATGGCGAAAACAACGCTAGCGTTGTCCGTCCAAAACACTATGTAGCGATCCTTTAACGCCGACCCCCAGAGCTCCATAGCCACAACTATGGGAAAGAGCTCCAGAAGTGTCAAGTTCCTTGTCAGTCCTGCTCGGACCCATGCCAAGGGCCATGGCTCAGCGCTCCATTGCCCATCCAAATAGGCGCCATAACCTGCTGCTCCAGCTGCATCCGTCAGCAGGTGCACTGTCTGACTGGAAACCCTAGGAGCGCGCCACAGCAGTGTTCCATTGAAGCCTTGCAGGAAGAGTTCCCATACCTTCAGATCTTCCCGCATGTCTTCCGAAACCGACACTTTACGTGTGCCGTGCGGATTGGAAAGTAAAGCCTCCATCCTCCTGTTAAACACGCGACCCATGGGTATAATTTTGCACGCAAAATTGAGTAAGCCTAGCACGGACTGAAGCTCCCTCAGGGGCATGCTCTTCGCTGCCCTGGCTTTGCGCACCGCCGCGAGCATTGCTTCCACCTTATCGGCTGGGAGACGACATAGCCTTGCAGCAGTGTCAATTTCGATCCCCAAGTACGTGAGTCTTGTACAGGGGCCCTGTGTTTTTTCCTCAGCCAGTGGCACTCCAAATTTCGACATTAGCCTACGCATTACTGCGATCAGTCGATCGCATTCGCGAGTGTCCGCGGTGCCAACCAGCAGGAAGTCGTCCAGATAATGAGCGACTATTCCCCCGCCGGCCTCCGTGATGATGGCCCAGTGCAAGAATGAGCTAAACTCTTCAAAATAAGCACACGATAGCGAGCAACCCATGGGCAAACATTTGTCTACAAAATAATTCCCCTCGAATTTACACCCCATCAGTCTGAAAGACGCTGGGTGTATGGGGAGTAACCGAAAGGCAGATTCGATGTCCATTTTGGCTAGCAGCGCGCCCGGACCCGCCGCCAACACTAATTCCAACGCCTGGTCAAACGATTGGTAAGACACCGAGCTTATCATTGGGTCTATTGCGTCATTGACAGAACCCCCTTTCGGGTAGGACAAATGCTGAATCAGGCGGAACTTCCCTGGTTCCTTTTTGGGAACCACCCCTAAAGGGGAAATAACTAGGTCAGGGATGGGAGCTTGGTCAAATGGACCAGCAAATCTTCCCAGAGCAATTTCTTTGCTCAGTTTCGCCCTAACTTCACCCGGCATTTCGTAAGCCGACTTCAGATTCTTGTGCGACGAGGACCCCATTACCAACCCCAATGTTGGTATCTTGAAACCTTCGCCAATCCCCGCTAGTAGGTTGGCAGCCGACACCCTGTCTGGGTAGGCCGCCAGCCAAGGTCTAATGGCGTCCAGCTTCAGGGGTGTTGGAGCCCTTTTGTCCAGCCCCCCCCGATTTTGCCCCACGGAAAGCTCCTCCGTCCCTCCGCTTCGGGCATTCAACACCTGGGTGTTGACCGCTGCAGTACATGCAAGCGTGCCGAAAGGAACAGGAAGCTCCTTTGTCACACTGCTTCTCATTGTATTTCCAGCACTCCCTGCCTCTCCGCTTGATGGGGCCCGTTGGCCTCTGGGGCCCTGACCGCAGCAAGGGAGCTCCTGCCCCCCCCCTTTTCCGGTATGAGCAGGGACCACAGGTCCAAGTCTTTTACCCCAAAGTTCAAGACCGGGTTATCGACCATCTTCCGCCTAAATTCGCTATCATAAGCACGCCACATGCCTTCCCCATATCTATTATAGATACATTCAATGATTTCCGCGTACTTAATTACATCGACCGCGGCCTCCGGCCTCTGTTCGATGTAGCAGGAGGAGAATACCCTAAAGCACTTCCTCCACTCCTCAAATGTATCTGGGCGCTGGATCTTCTTTGGCCCAGTCCCATCCTCACTACGCTCTTTATCTCGCTGTGCCTCAAGGGACAGCTCGAACATATTGACGTATTTATGATCGCGGATTTTTTGTACCGTCTTGGGCTTGAGATGTGCATGGAGGCAGTGGATCTTGCAGGGATAAGAGTCTCCCTGCAATGCCACCCTCCTGGTACTGACTGACATGTCCTGCAGCTGCGCAACGCTCTCGCTTCCCTGGCCACTGCCCTTGGATATTGTCGCCGTGCTTTGCCCCGCTAACGGCGCAGCCTGCTCCATGTTACCTAAACCTCTAGCCTGATTACGCTCAGCCACCAATAGCCTTAACATTTTGAACATGCGACGCTGCCCCTTACTGTTAAGCCCTAATTTCCTCCCACCATCTGAGTCTGAATCAGTGCTATAGTCGGTGTCAGTAATGCGTGACAAATTAAATACATTTCTCTCACCAACTGCCGATGTTGACGGGGTAGATGTTCCTGGTGCAGCTGCCACTGATCCGCCTGCTGGCTGTACAGATAGTCCTACTCCCGTTGTACCCGGGCCCTCTGTCCTCTGCGGTGTAGGCACCATGTCCTGTGGGGGAGAAACAAACGAGAGGGGAGTATCCAGGCCAGCCGTGTGTCCCCCTTGACTGCCGCCCCCAATCGGGGTAGAAGTACTGCCCGCGGCCCTGTCTGGGACCCCTCTAGCCCTCTCGTCATTCATATCACCACTCCATTCATTCGCTGGCCCTGCCACATAGGGGGATTCTCTGACCACACGCTCCCTGACTGAATGAACGTTCTGAGCACCTGCCGCAACAAGCCCTTTGCCCCCTTGGACCCCTGCAGTTATTGTGCCTAGCGACTCGCCCTGTGCCCCATCAGTGGGCGCATTCACCCTTGTTTGGGGTACATAGTTGCTGCCGGCACCCCCCCTGTGATACCACTGGCGCTCCAGCAATGCGCTTCTAGCTCTCCCATAAGCCTGCTTGCTAACACTGGAACCCCTGAGCCTCCCTCTCTGCGCGCCGCGGCCTCTCTGTAAGGGACTTGCTCTGTTTGCATTGCTAGCTATTGCAGAGTGTCGCGCAGCGGAGCAGGCCCGCCCGGATACTCCCCCCTCACCTGTGGAGAGTACCCGGCTAGGCCTCTTGCGCGCTCGCTGGATGTGCCGCTCTGATCCAGGTTCCGGCCGTGTGACTACCGCGGCGCCGGAAGTGACGTCACGCGTGTCACCTGACCGGCCGGAAATGGACGCGGCGGACGCAAGGCCGCAACCGGAGCCTGCACTGGTAGTTGCAGGCTCCGACTGAGCCACCAATGATAGCGGCGGTCCGGTGAGTGGGCGAGGACCCGCAGGCCCCGCTCCAGTAACCGACTGAGCCACCAATGAGGCATCCGTGCCGGGCCCTAGGGACCCGGCCGGATGATTTACCATACTGGGCCCTGCCTGATGAGGGTCCCCAGGCCCCCGGCCCAATTGAGGGGGATAATGAGGGGCGGTAGGCCCCGGTTCCACCCGGCTTGCCACCGGAGGCAGAACGGCGGCCGTGAGGGCCTTAAACATGCCCACTATGGCCGCCGCCGCCTCCGGCGACATTCCGGAGGCCGTAAGGGCCCCCAGGCCTGCCTCCAAAGCCGTGTCTAGGCCGGATGGGCCAGCGCTCACTGCACCCGCCTGTCCCGCAACCATCACAGTACCGGGCCCGGCGGGTGCGAGTTCAGGGGCTGGGGGGTTAGTGACCGCAACATTAGAAGTTAAAGCAGATGATACTGGCCTTGTTTTCTCCGGAGTTGGTGGCACCACATCCTCATCCTCCTCTTCAATTACAGGTGCACTCCTCAAGGATCTCCCAGGGGACTCCCTGAAGCGAATGGGCACCGCAGCACTTCTCTTAGATCTAGACATTTTCGCTTGAAGAATGGCAAAACTTTCTCCTTGCAAAATCCCAGGTGGAAGAGGCCAGATTGTTCCAGAACTTCGTTTATATTAGGTGAGCCTAAGACCTCCCCTCACTTTGCAACATTGTTGCTGCTACACTACACTGGGATTTTCCACTAGCCTGTCAGCTCATCCCTTAACTCCATTACAGGAGACTCTGCTACCTTTCATTCCCCTTCACGGCAAACTGTCCACAATTTGTATTAAATAGGGGTTTTAATTTGAATATTTTGGGCAAAGCATATAAATTCACCTGCCCATGTGAAGCTAAGCTTTGTTGATGATTGTTGTTCTTAAAAGTGACACAGCATATTGGTAAAAAGCTGACTAGAAAATATCACATGTTCTCTGTGTAAAAAGGAAGATATTTTACCTCAAAATTTCCTCTGTAGCCAACTCCCATATCCCTTTAAACATCCAATCAGGATGTCCCAGGACTTGCAAGGGAGTGTGCACCTGGAATGTGCAGACACAGTCACTTTATAACCCTCCTTGCTTTATTTTACTATGAAATCTCGCAAGAGTATTGTGAAATCCCATGAGATCACAGTAAAGCAAAGCGTGAACTCAGCACTGATGATGCAGATTAGCTATTCTTTTTTCACCATGCAGATGACAGTTAAAAGAGTAGTTAAACAATAACTTCTCACAGAGCACTTAGTCTGGTGAACTGGGTACATTTTAAGGTAAAACATCTTCCATTTTGATATACAGATATTCATTATACTTTCTATTCTATTCAGCTTTGTACCAACATGCTTATTTTGCATATGGGTAACATGTCCCTTTAAGTATGTGATTAATTTAATCACATACCTTGGGTGTGTTTTTAGTTTATATTGAACATATAAATAGCCTAATGAGAACAGGTCTGTAAGGGGTCCAGCAGAAAAATGTTGTAGTTATATGAAGCTGTCACTATGCTGAGTTAGCAGTGCATCCCTTTTTCTTAATTACCTAAAATTCTATAAAGGGGCATAAAATAGTTCTTTAAAATTTAAGCTCAAATTAGATTTCCCTAGAATGAATGCTGTACACTTAAAGGAACAGAAGATGACGACACATGTAAACAATCTACTCCCCTTTTTTTCTTTTTCTTTTGTACATTAAAAGTTAAATCTTCTTTTAGTATCCAGTTGTGTATTTACTGCCCTCCCCTCACTGTGAGACTTTTTTTTCAAGTCAGAGTAAGCAGAAGACATAACCAATCAGAGGCTTTATTGCCTGCCATCTAGACACAAGGCAAAGTGTGTTCTTTCTGCTCTTCTTTAGTGTCTTAGCAATCTGTCTGGTGGGTCACAGTAGTGTGTCTTGACTCATCACAGTGTACTCTTGTATGAAGGATCTATGGGGTATCTCATTAAGGAAACATTTTTTTTTTTCCAACGCAGAACTACTGCAAACATTTACTAGTATTTACAAATGCAGACATGATTTATTTATTTTTCGTCCCTTCAATGTTAAAGGGACATGAAACCCAAAAATTTTCTTTCATGATTCAGATAGAGAATACAATTTTAAACAACTTTCTAATTTACTTCTATTATCTAATCTGTTTTATTATCTTAGGCCTAGATTTGGAGTTCGGCGGTAAAAGGGCTGTTAACGCTCCGCGGGCTTTTTTCTGGCCGCACCATAAATTTAACTCTGGTATCGAGAGTTTAAACAAATGCTGCGTTAGGCTCCAAAAAAGGAGCGTAGAGCATTTTTACCGCAAATGCAACTCTCGATACCAGAGTTGCTTACGGACGCGGCCGGCCTCAAAAACGTGCTCGTGCACGATTCTCCCATAGGAAACAATGGGGCTGTTTGAGCTGAAAAAAAACCTAACACCTGCAAAAAAGCAGCGTTCAGCTCCTAACGCAGCCCCATTGTTTCCTATGGGGAAACACTTCCTACGTCTGCACCTAACACTCTAACATGTACCCCGAGTCTAAACACCCCTAACCTTACACTTATTAACCCCTAATCTGCCGCCCCCGCTATCGCTGACACCTGCATATTTTTTTTAACCCCTAATCTGCCGCTCCGTAAACCGCCGCAACCTACGTTATCCCTATGTACCCCTAATCTGCTGCCCTAACATCGCCGACCCCTATATTATATTTATTAACCCCTAATCTGCCCCCCTCAACGTCGCCGCCAGCTACCTACACTTATTAACCCCTAATCTGCCGAGCGGACCTGAGCGCTACTATAATAAAGTTATTAACCCCTAATCTGCCTCACTAACCCTATCATAAATAGTATTAACCCCTAATCTGCCCTCCCTAACATCGCCGACACCTAACTTCAATTATTAACCCCTAATCTGCCGAGCGGACCTCACCGCTACTATAATAAATGTATTAACCCCTAAAGCTAAGTCTAACCCTAACACTAACACCCCCCCTAAATTAAATATAATTTTAATCTAACGAAATAAATTAACTCTTATTAAATAACTTATTCCTATTTAAAGCTAAATACTTACCTGTAAAATAAATCCTAATATAGCTACAATATAAATTATAATTATATTATAGCTATTTTAGGATTAATATTTATTTTACAGGCAACTTTGTAATTATTTTAACCAGGTACAATAGCTATTAAATAGTTAAGAACTATTTAATAGTTACCTAGTTAAAATAATAACAAATTTACCTGTAAAATAAATCCTAACCTAAGATATAATTAAACCTAACACTACCCTATCAATAAATTAATTAAATAAACTACCTACAATTACCTACAATTAACCTAACACTACACTATCAATAAATTAATTAAACACAATTGCTACAAATAAATACAATTAAATAAACTAGCTAAAGTACAAAAAATAAAAAAGAACTAAGTTACAAAAAATAATAAAATATTTACAAACATAAGAAAAATATTACAACAATTTTAAACTAATTACACCTACTCTAAGCCCCCTAATAAAATAACAAAGCCCCCCAAAATAAAAAATTCCCTACCCTATTCTAAATTAAAAAAGTTACAAGCTCTTTTACCTTACCAGCCCTGAACAGGGCCCTTTGCGGGGCATGCCCCAAGGATTTCAGCTCTTTTGCCTGTAAAAAAAAACATACCATACCCCCCCCCAACATTACAACCCACCACCCACATACCCCTAATCTAACCCAAACCCCCCTTAAATAAACCTAACACTAAGCCCCTGAAGATCTTCCTACCTTGTCTTCACCATGGTTCACCGATCCGTCCTGGCTCCAACATCTTCATCCAACCCAAGCGGGGGTTGGCGATCCATCATCCGGTGCTGAAGAGGTCCAGAAGAGGCTCCAAAGTCTTCCTCCTATCCGGCAAGAAGAGGACATCCGGACCGGCAAACATCTTCTCCAAGCGGCATCTTCAATCTTCTTCCATCCGGTGCGGAGCGGGTCCATCTTGAAGCAGGCGACGCGGATCCATCCTCTTCTTCCGTTGTCTCCCGACGAATGACGGTTCCTTTAAGGGACGTCATCCAAGATGGCGTCCCTCGAATTCCGATTGGCTGATAGGATTCTATCAGCCAATCGGAATTAAGGTAGGAATTTTCTGATTGGCTGATGGAATCAGCCAATCAGAATCAAGTTCAATCCGATTGGCTGATCCAATCAGCCAATCAGATTGAGCTCGCATTCTATTGGCTGATCGGAACAGCCAATAGAATGCGAGCTCAATCTGATTGGCTGATTGGATCAGCCAATCGGATTGAACTTGATTCTGATTGGCTGATTCCATCAGCCAATCAGAAAATTCCTACCTTAATTCCGATTGGCTGATAGAATCCTATCAGCCAATCGGAATTCGAGGGACGCCATCTTGGATGACGTCCCTTAAAGGAACCATCATTCGTCGGGAGACAACGGAAGAAGAGGATGGATCCGCGTCGCCTGCTTCAAGATGGACCCGCTCCGCACCGGATGGAAGAAGATTGAAGATGCCGCTTGGAGAAGATGTTTGCCGGTCCGGATGTCCTCTTCTTGCCGGATAGGAGGAAGACTTTGGAGCCTCTTCTGGACCTCTTCAGCACCGGATGATGGATCGCCAACCCCCGCTTGGGTTGGATGAAGATGTTGGAGCCAGGACGGATCGGTGAACCTGGTATGGTGAAGACAAGGTAGGAAGATCTTCAGGGGCTTAGTGTTAGGTTTATTTAAGGGGGGTTTGGGTTAGATTAGGGGTATGTGGGTGGTGGGTTGTAATGTTGGGGGGGGTATGGTATGTTTTTTTTTACAGGCAAAAGAGCTGAAATCCTTGGGGCATGCCCCGCAAAGGGCCCTGTTCAGGGCTGGTAAGGTAAAAGAGCTTGTAACTTTTTTAATTTAGAATAGGGTAGGGAATTTTTTATTTTGGGGGGCTTTGTTATTTTATTAGGGGGCTTAGAGTAGGTGTAATTAGTTTAAAATTGTTGTAATATTTTTCTTATGTTTGTAAATATTTTATTATTTTTTGTAACTTAGTTCTTTTTTATGTTTTGTACTTTAGCTAGTTTATTTAATTGTATTTATTTGTAGCAATTGTGTTTAATTAATTTATTGATAGTGTAGTGTTAGGTTAATTGTAGGTAATTGTAGGTAGTTTATTTAATTAATTTATTGATAGGGTAGTGTTAGGTTTAATTATATCTTAGGTTAGGATTTATTTTACAGGTAAATTTGTTATTATTTTAACTAGGTAGCTATTAAATAGTTCTTAACTATTTAATAGCTATTGTACCTAGTTAAAATAAATACCAAGTTGCCTGTAAAATAAATATTAATCCTAAAATAGCTATAATATAATTATAATTTATATTGTAGCTATATTAGGATTTATTTTACACGTAAGTATTTAGCTTTAAATAGGAATCATTTATTTAATAAGAGTTAATTTATTTCGTTAGATTAAAATTATATTTAAGTTAGGGGGGTGTTAGTGTTAGGGTTAGACTTAGCTTTAGGGGTTAATCAATTTATTAGAATAGCGGTGAGCTCCGGTCGTCAGATTAGGGGTTAATAATTGAAGTTAGGTGTCGGCGATGTTAGGGAGGGCAGATTAGGGGTTAATACTATTTATGATAGGGTTAGTGAGGCGGGTTAGGGGTTAATAACTTTATTATAGTAGCGCTCAGGTCCGCTCGGCAGATTAGGGGTTAATAAGTGTAGGCAGGTGTCGGCGACGTTGAGGGGGGCAGATTAGGGGTTAATAAATATAATATAGGGGTCGGCGGTGTTAGGGGTAGCAGATTAGGGGTACATAGGGATAACGTAGGTGGCGGCGCTTTGCGGTCGGAAGATTAGGGGTTAATTATTTTAAGTAGCTGGCGGCGACGTTGTGGGGGGCAGGTTAGGGGTTAATAAATGTAATACAGGGGTCGGCGGGGTTAGGGGCAGCAGATTAGGGGTACATAAGTATAACGTAGGTGGCGGTCGGCAGATTAGGTGTTAAAAATTTAAATAGAGTGGCGGCGATGTGGGGGGACCTCGGTTTAGGGGTACATAGGTAGTTTATGGGTGTTAGTGTACTTTAGGGTACAGTAGTTAAGAGCTTTATGAACCGGCGTTAGCCAGAAAGCTCTTAACTCCTGCTATTTTCAGGCGGCTGGAATTTTGTCGTTAGAGCTCTAACGCTCACTTCAGAAACGACTCTAAATACCAGCGTTAGAAAGATCCCATTGAAAAGATAGGATACGCAAATGGCGTAGGGGGATCTGCGGTATGGAAAAGTCGCGGCTGAAAAGTGAGCGTTAGACCCTTTAATCACTGACTCCAAATACCGGCGGTAGCCTAAAACCAGCGTTAGGAGCCTCTAACGCTGGTTTTGACGGCTACCGCCGAACTCCAAATCTAGGCCTTAGTATGCTTTGTTGAATGAGCAGCAATGCACTACTGGTTTCTAACTGAACATATGGGTGAGCCAATGGCAATCAGTTTATAAATGAAGCCACCAATCAAAAGCTAGAACCTAGGTTCTCTGCTGCACACTTGTCTAGATAAACATTTCAGCAAAAGGATAACAAGAGAAAGAAGCACATTAAATAATCAAAGTAAATTGGAAAGTTGTTTGAAATTGTATTCTCTATCTGAATCATGAAAGGCAAAACAATTTTGGGTTTCATGTCCCTTTAAGTTTCTTTTTGTCAGACTTTCATAGAACCAAATCGACAGTGGTGTGTAGAAGGTCTCTTACCCCTGGAGCAGGTAGAAATGCGATCCCCTAACCATACATATACCCCTTCCATTCCTGCCTGAGTAAATTCATCTTGTCTCTATTTAGATATATGTTGGCTGACCTGGAGCTCTGCTCTAGCTGAAGTGTTGATTTATTTAGGTGCCTGCCTGACCCAAAATAAGTTGTTTCTCATCTGGCATAAAATTGGTTGCCCTCATGACTTGGTTATTATATCATTGCTCATCATATCCAGGCTGGTTTTGCTTATTTTCTACCGACCTTTGTATTCATGTGATTTAGATTTTGTACGGATCCATCTGTAGTTATATGGTTCTACAAGAGAGTGAAAGAGTTATGCTAATAAATCAATGCTCTCACACTTGGCACCGAACCATATGAATTCCTGCCCTGCTTGGCATAATCATTTGGTTTGTAAATGTGTTCTTACTTAAAGGGACACTCAAGTCAATACAAACTTATATGATTCAGATAGAGCAGCAGTTTTAAGACACTTTCCAATTTAATTCCATTATCAAATTTTGCTCAGTCTTTTTATATCATATCTGGGGAACAAGATCCTACTGAGCATGTGCACAAGCTCACAGGGTATACATATACTAGGCTGATGACTGTCACATGATACCGGGGGGTCGGAAAATGGGAGAAAAAATTAATTTGTCAGAACAAAATCTACTGCATATTTGAAATTCATATTAAGTGTTATTGTATTGTCTTTTTATTATGCACTTGTTAATTATATAATTCTACTACATTCAGTGGTCCTTTAAAGGGGCATTACAGTCAAAATGAAACTTTCATTGTTCAGATAGCGCATGCAATTTTAAGAGACTTTTTTCAATTTATTTGTATTATCAAATTTACTTTCCTACAGCTGTATTCCCCAATTCATAAGAAACACCTTTGAAGCATATTTTCACAGGATTATGGGTGTTTCTATTGCAACAGCCATGACCCCATTTTTGTCAGTTATTCATGGAATGACTTTAACTGTTGCTAAAGTAACAGTGAAGTCAACATTAAAGGGACATGAAACCCAAAAATTTTCTTTCATGATTCAGACAGAGACTACAATTGTAAACAACTTTCTAATTTACTTCTATTATCAAATTTGCTTCATTCTCTTGGTATCGTTTGTTAAAGGAGCGGCAATGCACTACTGGGTACTAACTGAACACAAGGGTGAGCCAATGACAATCGGCATATATATGCAGCCACCAATTAGCAGCTAGAACCTAGGTTCTTTGCTGCTCCTGAGCTTGCCTAGATAAACCTTTCAGCAAAGGATAACAAGAGAAGGAAGCAAATGAAATAATAGAAGTAAATTGGATAGTAGTTTAAAATTGTAATTGAATCATGAAAGAAAATTTGTTGGGTTTCATGTCCCTTTAAACTTTCATGTTTGAGATACAGCATGCTATTTTAAACAACTTTCCAATATTCTTCTGTTATCAAATTTGCTTTGTTCTCTTGGTATGATTTGTTCAAAAGCTTATATACAGATCCCAAGCAGCAGCAGCAGCAGCAGCAGCAGCAGCAGCAATGCACTACTGTGCATATATACCTCTTGCCAGTGGCTAACCTGATGTGCTCAGCTAGCTCCCAGTAGTGCACTGCTGCTCTTGAATCTACTCTTCAACAAAGGATACCAAGATAATGAAGCACATTTGGTAACAGAAGTAAACTGAAAACTCTTGCATGTTCTATCTGAACCAGTAAAGTTTCATTTTGACTTTCATGTCCCTTTAAAACAGAAGATTTGCTTCATTCTCTTGGTATCCTTTGTTGAAAAGCATACTTAGATAGGTTTAGGAGCAGCAGTGAACTGCTAGGAGCAAGCTGGTGATTGGAGGTAACACTGCTGCACATTGCGGAACTGTATGATCTCATGAAAAGGACCTACATTTCAACAACGCGCATACCAAGAGAAATGTATGTTTAATACTAGTAGTAGATTAGAAAGTTTGTTTTTAAATTGTACTCTGTATTTGTATCATGAAAATCAATTAAGTCTGACTTTCATTCCCCTTAAAGGGTAAGATTAGGCATTTTGCTGACGGCTAATCAAAGGCTTCTTCCTCCTGGAGCTCCAAAATAAGTTTGACTGTCCCCATGTGAGACTTGGGTGAGGTGATTACGTATGAAGTAATGAATGATCTTGTCTAACGCAATACGTTGTTAATCTAAGAGAAAAGGAAGAGATGCAAAGTTAGTAGTAATCTCCCATCGTGTATCTCACCTTTTTTTCTCCAGTCTTGTGGGATCATATGTAAGTACATGTATGAATCAACTTTGTGTTAATTATTGTAATTTATGTTTAATATCAATTATAACAAAAGGCATGTACAAATGGCCTGCTCTCATTTTTATTCATACAATGTTTAGCAACATGGGATGTGTATTCGGACCAGTATGAGAGTGCAGTTCCCTTCCGTGTTTTGTATATGTCTAGGGTGATTGCATATTCCTGTGCACCCTTCCCTTGTTCCCAGTTTGTTTGGATTTGAAAGCTTGCATTGTGTGGCTGTTTTAGGGTCCCAGGTATTGGAAAGGACCTTGACGAGGTACCTGGGCTTGTCCCATTTGGCCAGATGTGGTAACTAACCTTTCCATTTTTGCTTTTAAATCTTAGCTGAGAGCTTGTAAGTGAGTGCTGGGTTTTCTCTGTGTGTTGTATTAATTTGTTTTGTAATTTTCCCTATGGTTCTTTCACCCAGACCTGACTGGGGTTAACTGCCTGTGACTCTGGGAACAGCACAGCTTCCTTTGAGTGCCAGTGGCACCCAGGGCTGAGCATGTTGCAGGGTCATGGGATGTGTACCCGGTCCAGTATGAGAGTGCAGTTCCCTTCCGTGTTTTGTAAATGTTTAGCAAAGCTCTTATTGGTCCATTTTACTGTATATATAATAATCCCACGGGAATATCTAGGAGGAAGCGCTTGAATAGTATATAACTTGTTAAAAATATGTGTATATAAAAAAAAAAGAAATATTCCTATAAAAACTAAATAAAAATCATAAAACCAATAATAAAACACAAACATTTGCAAACACAAGCAAAAATGATTATGTATTTATGTTGATTAAAAAAAGGAAGTAAAGTCTCAAAGGGTTTGAGTAGGTTGGCAAGCTCCTCTTGTGTCCCACGGTGTAATGGTTCAAACTATGAAAGGATAAAGAAAAGAGAAGGGGCGCCTCATAGTGTAACTTGTATTTCAAACGTGAAATCAAACGAGAAGTATAAAAACTACTCACAAGGAAAGTGGCACCTTAAAGTGAACGTCAATTTTGATGAATTAGTGCCCGGTTTTTAATAATCCTATTAAAAACAAGGGCACTTTACTTCATTAATACTGACATTTCACTCCTTTCCTTCAAAAACTTACCTTTTAATCCTGAAAGCCGCTCCAGTGATTCCCCCGGCCGTCGGAAGCCTCTTCTTACGTCAGAAATGACGAATCCGGCTTCCTCCAATCACGGCTTTCCCCCGGGGGGATCATGGCCCAATGAAACGCCGTGATTGGAGGAAGCCGGATTCATCATTTTGGACCCACGAAGAGGGCTTGCGACGGGCAGAGGAAGCACTGCAGCGGCTTTCAGGATTAAAAGGTACGTTTTTGAAGAAAAGGAGTGAAATGTCAATTTTGATGAATTAAAGTGCCCTTGTTTTTAATAGGATTATTAAAACCGGGCACTAATTCATCCAAATTGACCTTCACTTTAAACGAATAAGATGCTATCGAGCAGGCTGACGTTTGTACAGCATTCAGTACGCTGAGGATACCTGTGTATCCAACAAGGCAAATGTAGTCACAGGCGGCCGATCTACAACCCTCCGACACAGGTAACAAGTTGATTCCTTAGCGTGGAGACAGCGTGACCGGCAAGTGGAGCAGGAACAGGCATCTGTCAGACGGAAGAAAAACAACAACCGCCAAGCGGCTGAATAGCAAGGATTCCAATATGTGAGCAGAATAGAATAACCACAAATCCGGGTCATGGTTAAAAAGTCTTTCTTATTGGTCCATTTTATTGTTAAAGGTGCATTCTACTCCTTTATGTAATATATACCATTCCTGCCTTTAAATAGTTCCTTTTCAGCCTCATAAATCTGCTATAGTCAATCAGTGACAGATGTTTTTCCCAACATGTGGGAATATTTTTTACGTTTTATTTTCCCAAAGTGTGCTAATGCCTGTCTGTACATATCCTGCTTTTAGGGCCACAGTGTACTTCCCTGTGTCTACGTATGAATCAACTAATGATAAACAACATCTTAGGTTATAATGACTGTTCATATCAACCGTATTACGTGGAACTATAATATCTCAAGTATGAGTCATTACAATCAGGATGGATGGATACTAAATGATTCATCTCACATTGCATAGTCAGTGGAATCAGTCTTAGAATTATGTTCATTGACTTTTTACCACAAGTCTTAAACTATTTCCTAGCATCAGACTGGGGACATTTACATAAGTAGAAATTATGTTTTGACCAGAACATGCTACCTTCTCAAGTACAGTATATAGACAAATGGAATCCACAGCACCAATTAGGTAAAAGAAAATACCTTTATTTTCACATTACATGCATGTAATGTGAAAATAAAGGTATTTTCTTTTACCTAATTGGTGCTGTGGATTCCATTTGTCTATGTTGCTGTAAGGGTGGCAGTAACCCTTTCTCCACGGGCATCACACAGAACTAAAACCTGCTTTAAGGAACCAACAGGTGCTGTACTCATTTACTACTTTTTTCAAGTACAGTATATGTTATCATGTACTACAGTTGCGAATATTTTCAAATTTTATATAGAGACATTGATTTTGATGGTATGCCTATATTTCTACATATATATATATATATATATATATATATATATATATATATATATATATATATATATATATATATTACTATTTTTATTGAGATTCAATAAGGGTATACAAAACATGTATGTGTCACAGTGCCAGGAATCAGACTGAGACGAGAAGTGCAAAAATAATCACACCTTTATTAATGGCAAAAAAAAATAAAAAGTCCACAAGTCAAATAACAAGCCAGGAGTCGAAACCAGAGGTGGTAGTCAGACGAGTAGAGTTGAGTCAGGAGCCAAAGCGAATAGTCAGACGAGCCAGAATCAGGAACAAGGAAAACAGCAGAGACAGGAACAAGCCAGGGATCAGGAACCAGGAAGGACATCAGGCAGCCAGGTAATACACAGGAACTCTCACAAACAGGCCTGAGACAACGCAAAGGCAAAGCATACTGAACAGAGGCTCTTTAAATAATAAGTGATGACATCACAATTCTGAGACTGCATCCTGTCTCACATGGATGATGCACACTAGTCTGGCCATAAAAGGAAGTGCAGGAAATTAGCAGCATCCCCCACAATGCACCATAGTCAGGAAGAGAGGTGAGTAAGTAAAATGGCTGCCAGCAGCACATGGCAAACACAACCGGTAAAAAACCCTGACAGTATGTCAGTATAAGTTATACAAGAAAGGATATAAAAAGAAAAATAATTGTTATGAATCCAACTATCATAGAGCATGATCACAAGACATCCGTAAGCTTAATAAACACAGTATATACCCACCAAACTATATACCATCTAAAAACAAAACCTATAAGGCCACTCTTGGACCTCGTATTATCATAAAAAAGATATAACGGTATAGAAGGCAACCAAAATCATTAAGAGACCACTTTTGGATCTCAGATTATGAATCTGTAGTTTCTTATTTTTTTGTAATATAGAACAAGCTCTTATATCTGCATTTTAGTATGTAGGATTGTAGGAGCAAACATTGAACTCTTCAGGACCTCTGACTAGCTTTAGCAAGATTTTTGAGAGATATGTGCATATATAAATTCAGGCTTAGCATATTTCACCATGTAAAGTATATATAATGGAGACTAAAATGAATAAATTAATGTACACCAGGGGTGTCAAACTCATTTTAGTCGCGGGCCATTTTCCATACAAGTACAACTCACGTGGGCCGCACACTACCTACATATCTTGTCATTGCTAAACAGTGCAGTGGCATTTGCTATAACTGTATACATTTCAAAACATTGTGTTCTGTAACTCCTAATTAACTTACTCTGGCTTGAGGAAATGTGCTCTAATGCTTTTAAGAAGGTGAGACACACGCTCCACGTGCGACCCACTGTTTATAATAGTGATAGACATACCTGTTGTACATAATATAAAATAAATACATAGAAATATATATAAAGTATGTGATTTTAGTTAAAGAGAAAATGATGGAAAGGAATGGTCAGAAATGATGTGGGAAATCAGTGCTACCGCTACCATAGTAATGAACTGCATGTGTTAAAGAAATCATATGCACTTATGTGTCTTTTTCTTTTTAATAACGTATGTTTTAATGTATGTGCATCCCTAACAGTAAGCGCACTCGCTCTTTAAGTAATAAGCATATTATAATTAATATTTTTCATGGAGGTGGCGTGGGCCGCACAAAATTAGGTTGAGGGACGCATGAGGCCCGCGGGCCGCAAGTTTGACACCCCTGATGTACACTGTGTGCAGAATTATTAGGCAAATGAGTATTTTGACCACATCATCCTCTTTATGCATGTTGTCTTACTCCAAGCTGTATAGGCTCGAAAGCCTACTACCAATTAAGCATATTAGGTGATGTGCATCTCTGTAATGAGAAGGGGTGTGGTCTAATGACATCAACACCCTATATCAGGTGTGCATAATTATTAGGCAACTTCCTTTCCTTTGGCAAAATGGGTCAAAAGAAGGACTTGACAGGCTCAGAAAAGTCAAAAATAGTGAGATATCTTGCAGAGGAATGCAGCACTCTTAAAATTGCAAAGCTTCTGAAGCGTGATCATCGAACAATCAAGCGTTTCATTCAAAATAGTCAACAGGGTCGCAAGAAGCGTGTGGAAAAACCAAGGCGCAAAATAACTGCCCATGAACTGAGAAAAGTCAAGCGTGCAGCTGCCAAGATGCCACTTGCCACCAGTTTGGCCATATTTCAGAGCTGCGACATCACTGGAGTGCCCAAAAGCACAAGGTGTGCCATACTCAGAGACACGGCCAAGGTAAGAAAGGCTGAAAGACGACCACCACTGAACAAGACACACAAGCTGAAACGTCAAGACTGGGCCAAGAAATATCTCAAGACTGATTTTTCTAAGGTTTTATGGACTGATGAAATGAGAGTGAGTCTTGATGGGCCAGATGGATGGGCCCGTGGCTGGATTGGTAAAGGGCAGAGAGCTCCAGTCCGACTCAGACGCCAGCAAGGTGGAGGTGGAGTACTGGTTTGGGCTGGTATCATCAAAGATGAGCTTGTTGGGCCTTTTCGGGTTGAGGATGGAGTCAAGCTCAACTCCCAGTCCTACTGCCAGTTTCTGGAAGACACCTTCTTCAAGCAGTGGTACAGGAAGAAGTCTGCATCCTTCAAGAAAAACATGATTTTCATGCAGGACAATGCTCCATCACACGCGTCCAAGTACTCCACAGCGTGGCTGGCAAGAAAGGGTATAAAAGAAGAAAATCTAATGACATGGCCTCCTTGTTCACCTGATCTGAACCCCATTGAGAACCTGTGGTCCATCATCAAATGTGAGATTTACAAGGAGGGAAAACAGTACACCTCTCTGAACAGTGTCTGGGAGGCTGTGGTTGCTGCTGCAATCAATGTTGATGGTGAACAGATCAAAACACTGACAGAATCCATGGATGGAAGGCTTTTGAGTGTCCTTGCAAAGAAAGGTGGCTATATTGGTAACTGATTTGTTTTTGTTTTGTTTTTGAATGTCAGAAATGTATATTTGTGAATGTTGAGATGTTATATTGGTTTCACTGGTAAAAATAAATAATTGAAATGGGTATATATTTCTTTTTTGCTAAGTTGCCTAATAATTATGCACAGTAATAGTCACCTGCACACACAGATATCCCCCTAAAATAGCTATAACTAAAAACAAACTAAAAACTACTTCCAAAACTATTCAGCTTTGATATTAATTAGTTTTTTGGGTTCATTGAGAACATGGTTGTTGTTCAATAATAAAATTAATCCTCAAAAATACAACTTGCCTAATAATTCTGCACTCCCTGTATATTAGGAAAATCCAGAATCCAGGGTTTATTTTACAGGTAAGTATTCAGTTTTAAATAGGAATTATTTAGGTATTAATTGTAATTTTTATTTAGATTTATTTTAATTATGTTAAAGTTAGTGGTGTTAGGGTTACGTTAGGGTTAGGGTTAGATTTAGGGTTAGGTTTAGGGGTTAATAACTTTAGTATAGTGGCGGCGACATTGGGGGCGGCAGATTAGGGGTTAATAAGTGTAGGTAGGTGGCGGTGATGTCGGGGGCGGCAGATTAGGGGTTAATAACTGTAATGTAGGTGGCGGCGACAGATTAGGGGTTAATAAGTGTAATGTAGGTGGCGGCGACATTGGGGGCGGCAGATTAGGGATTAATAAGTATAATGTAGGTGGCTGCGATGTCAGGGGCAGCAGATTACGGGTGTTTAGACTCAGGGTTTTATATTAGGGTGTTAGGTTTAAACATAACTTTTCTTTCCCCGTAGGAATCAATTGGGGCTGCGTTACGGAGCTTTACGCTCCTTTATTGTTAGTTCTTCTTTTCCTGAAAAACCACAAAAACTAGTGCAGAGGGCTGCATGTGGCTATCCCTGGTTTAAATGATTTAAAAAGATTTATTTTGCAGTTCAGCGTGTGATTACGCATATATACTCTGTAGATGTTACAAAAATAAATAAATCTGGTCGATCTCCAGATAACCCAGTTCTGTATGATTAACTTCACCTTCAAACTGAATTTAATCTATTGTTACAAGAAGATAGGATTATGTTTACATGAAGTTTTATTGGCTCAACCATCTCAGGAGTTCAGAACAAGGAGAGTTTTATAGGGCTTTATTAAAAAAGATGCGTTGTGTTATTTTCAAGCGTATTCACTACGCATTGTATTGTCACGCTTATTCAAAAAGAAATTCAGGGAAATTATAATGCTCAGTATTTACGTAAATAGCTGAATTTTCAAGCCACACTTGAGTGAAACAAGCAGGGTTTTGTTTGGAAACAGACAGGCAGCAGTTGTGAGAAATTGGGGAGTACACCCCTAAGTGGAAATATCCAAATTGGGCCAAATTAGCCATTTTTCCTCCCCGGTGTCATGTGACTTGTTAGTGTTATAAGGTCTCAGGTGTGAATGTTGAGCAGGTGTGTTAAATTTGGTGTTATCGCTCTCACACCCTCTCAAGCTGGTCACTGGAAGTTCAACATGACACCTCAGGGCAATGAAGTCTGAGGATCTGAAAAAAAGAATGGTTGCTCTACATAAAGATGGCCTAGGCTATAAGAAGGTTGCCAAGACCCTGAAACTTAGATGCAGCACGGTGGGCAAGACCATACAGCGGTTTCACAGGACAGGTACCACTCAGAACAGGCCTCGCCATGATCCAAAGAAGTTGAGTGCACGTGCTCAGCATCATATCCAGAGATTGTCTTTGGGAAATAGACGTATGAGTGCTGCCAGCATTGCTGCAGAGGTTGAAGGGGTGGGGGTCAGCCTGTCAGTGCTCAGACCATACACCGCACACTGCATCAAATTGGTCTGCATGACTGTCCTCCCAGAAGGAAGCCTCTTCTAAAGATGATGCACAAGAAAGCCTGCAAACAGTTTGCCGAAGACAAGCAGACTAAAGACATGGATTACTGGAACCATGACCTGTGGTCCTAAGAGACCAAGATAAACTTATTTGGTTCAGATGGTGACAAGCGTGTGTGGCGGCAACCAGGTGAGGAGTACAAAGACAAGTGTGTCTTGCCTACAGTAAAGCATGGTGGTGGGAGTGTCATGGTCTGGGCCTGTATAAGTGCTGCCGGCACTGGGGAGCTACAGTTCATTGAGGGATCCATGAATGCCAACATGTACTGTGACATTCTGAAGCAGAGCATGATCCCTTACCTCCGGAGACTGGGCCGCAGGGCAGTATTCCAATATGATAACAACCACAAACACACCTCCAGGACGACCACTGCCTTGCTAAAGAACCTGAGGGAAAAGGTGATGGACTGGCCAAGCATGTCTCCAGACCTAAACCCTATTGAGCATCTGTGGGACATCCTCAAACGGAAGGTGGGCGAGCGCAAGGTCTCTAAAATCCACCAGCTCCGTGATGTCGTCATGGAGGAGTGGAAGAGGACTCCAGTGGCAACCTGCAAAGCTCTGGTGAACTCCATGCCCAAGAGGGTTAAGGCAGTGCTGGAAAATAATGGTGGCCACACAAAATATTGACACTTTGGGCCCCTTTTGGACATTTCCACTTAGGAGTGTAATTACTTTTGTTGCCAATGATTTGTTTGTTGTCACATGAAAAGATATAATAAAATATTTACAAAAATGTGAGGGGTGTACTCACTTTTGTGAGATTCTGTATATATATATATATATATATATATATATATATATATATATATATATATATATATATATATATATATATATATATTATATTTTCTTTAATTTAACTTAGGGGGTCATATTTGTGTCTAGAGACATAAATAAAGATGAAATCTTTAATAGGAGTAAAAATAAAATGATAAATTTTGCATATATACAAGTACTTGTATATACAAGTAATAAACTAAATAAAAATTAAGGGTGTTCGTGCAGCAGACTTAAAGCTACGTGAAACCCAAATTTTTGTCTTTCATGATTCAGATAGAGCATACAATTTTAAGTAACTTTCTAATTTACTCCTATTATCAATTTTTCTTCGTTCTCTTGGTATCTTTATAGGGAAAGGCAGGAATGTAAGCTTAGGAGCCGGCCCATTTTTGCATCAGATACTAAGAGAACACATTTTTTTTATAATAGGTGTAAATGAGAAAGTTGCTTAAAATTGTATGCTCTATCTGAATCATGAAATAAAAAAATTGGGTTTCATATCCCTGTAATCTGACAAGTATTTTGTTTTTATTTATTTATTTTTGTAGAACATCTGATTCTTAAAAAAAACAAAAACCTAGAAGTTGTAATACTCATGCAATATAGATCTGGCTTTCATAGCTCATCACTATGTGTTTTTATTGGCAGCATTAATATGGAATAGAAGTGGGTTTCAATGCTATCCTACAATCAAATGCTTCTCTTTTTTGTATCCTTCTACACTTTTGGAATGATCACATTTAGTGACAAATTACCACACTTATGCATCATAGAAACATAGATATTGACAGCAGATAAGAGCCATAGGCCCAGCAAGTCTGCCCGATATTACCTAATAGTATAAACCTATCTAGTTTGTAGGATAGCCTTATGCTTGTCCCATGCATTTTCAAAGTGCCCCACAGTGTTTGTCATTACTACCTCTTGAGGAAGTTTATTCCATAAATCAATCACTCTTTCTGTAAAGAGGTGCTTCCTCAAATTACTCCTGAATCTACTACCCTTTAGCTTGAGATCATGACCCCTTGTTCTTGAATTTTCCATTTTATGTAAAATACCCACAGCCTCAATTTTACTAAACCCTTTAGCGTACTTGAAAGTTGCTATCATATCACCTCTTCCCCTTCTCTCCTCTAAGCTATACATATTTAGGTCATTGAGCCTATCCTGGTAAGTTTTATTTTTTTAGACCATGTACTATTTTGGTAGCCAACCTTTGCACAGATTCAAGTTTGTTAATATCCTTCTAAAGATATGACCTCCAGAACTACACACAATACTCAAGATTAGGCCTAACTAATGATCTATAAAGTGGCATAAGAACCTTACTATTTCTGCTGCAAATACCTCTACCAATACATCCAAGCATTCTGCTAGCCTTACTCGCTGCGTTGCTACATTGTTTACTAAGTTTTAAATCGTCTGAAATAATAATTCCCAAGTCCTATTCCTCATCTGTAACAGTCAGTAAAGTGTCATTGAGTCTGTAATTAACATTTGGATTTTTCTTCCCTAAATGCATTATTTTAAACTTTGCTGTGTTAAACTTTAGATCCCAGTCGTTTGTCCAATCCTCCAATTGTTGTAAATCACTTCTCATTTTGTCTACCCCCCCTGGATCATCCACTCAAATTTTTGTATCATCTGCAAACAGACATACTTTCCCCTGTAGCCCTTTGCTGATATCACAGATAAATATGTTAAACAAAACAGGCCCCATAACTGACCCCTGAGGAACACCACTAGTAACAGCTGAATGAACTCCATTTACTAAGACACTTTGTTTTCTGTCCTTAAGCCAGCATTCCACCCAGTTCATAATTTTTAAATCTAGACCAAGGAGATACAGTTTGTGAATTAGTTTATTGTGTGGGACGGTGTCAAATGCTTTGCTGAAATCTAGATATTCTACATCAACTGCTCCACCCTTGTCTAATACTTTTTTTTTACATAATCAAAGAAGTCAATTAGATTAGTCTGACATGATCTCCCTGAAGTAAAACCATGCTAATTTTGGTCCTCTAAATTATTTGTCTTTATATAAGTCATAATTCTTTCTTTTAAGAGGCTTTCCATTAATTTCCCTACTACTGAAGTTAAACTAACTGGCCTGTAGTTACCAGATTCTTCTCTACTGCCCCCTTTTTTTTTTTTTTAAATAAATGTTTTTATTGAATTTTTCCATTTTCTTGTGTACAAAACAAATTGTCTGAATACACATATACAATGCAACTTATATAAAACATGAACATATATGGTTGCCCTAGAATGATGAAATCTCACATTTATTAAATGATAGCGTATAAATGGTATAATTGTAATGTCTATTAGCCTACAGAGAAAACACAACCTCTTTTACTTGCTTATTAATGACCTAAACAGTTAATTAATTAATATTGGCAGGATCTAGCTCCCACAAGAATATGACCTCTAGTATGAAATATTTTTTCCCTAGATAACTGTAGTGCATTTTTTCTAACTTTAGGACCATGGTAACCTCTGAGATCCATTGCCTTAAGGTTGGGACCTCTTGCTTCTTCCATAACCTAGGAATTCATCTTTTCGCACAACTTAGCATACAAGATAATAATTTTCCCCTATAAACACAGCCTAGATTGGGTATCTGATTCAGCAGAACTGCTGTAGGGTTCAGTGTGACATTGAATTGTATTTTATCTTTTATATATGCAGTGATATGGTCCCAGAATGGTTTCAGTTTGGGACACGACCACCAAATATGGGTCATAGTCCCTATTTCTCCGCAGCGTCTCCAACATAGAGGAGACGCTGACGGAAAAATCTTGCATAATCTATGTGGGGTGAGATACCACCTGGACAGTATCTTGTAGTTTAGTTCTACTAAGGTGAGTGAGATGGAAGACTTTCTAGTAGAGGAAAATGTGTGAGCCCATTGTTTTTCGGTAAATTCTAATTGCATCTCTCGCTCCCATTGCTTTATGTAGGACGGTGATGTTTTAGGAATCTTTTTACACAATATAGTGTAGATCAAAGAGACATGTGATCTTACTATACTAGTAGTTGTGCACAGTTTCTCAAATGACGTAAAAGGTCTTAAAAATTTGTGTTTTTCTATATCTGTCATAACTGCATGTCTAGATTGCAGGTAAATATACCATTTGTCAAAAGGTGTTCCTATTTCCTCTTTTAGATCCTGTTGACTCTTGAACATGCCATTTTGTGTTAGTGTATGTATAGGGACATTTGTGTGAATAGAGGTAGAGTCCGCCAGGCCCTCTAACTTATCTGGGAAGAAGTATGGGCTCTACTGCCCTTTTTATGAAGAGGTATTACATTTGCTATTCTCCAATCATCTGGGACAGCTCCTGTTAATAGTGACTGATTAAACAGATCAGTTAATGGGACAGTTAGCACTGATCGAAGTTCTTTTAAAACCCTTGGATGAATATTATCAGGACCCACTGCCTTTTTAACATTTATTTTTGATAATGCTAACAAAACCTCATCCTCTGTAAAAAGATTACTGTTAAGCTTGTTTCTATTTTTCGTAGCATCCCTTAATGTAGACATTCTATCTTCACAATCTTTTGTGAAAACAGAACAGAAGTAATCATTGAGAAAGTCTGCTATCTGCTTATCTCCTTCTATTATTCTACCATCAGCTGATTTCAATTTTACTATGCCTACCTTATTTTTTCTTTGTTCACTGATATATCTAAGGAATGTTTTGTCCTCACGTTTTACTGACTGTGCTATCTTCTCTTCTGCATGAGCTTTAACCTTCTTAATTAACTGCTTAGTCTTTTTTTGTTGGAGTCTCCATATTTTCATATCATCATCTATTTGTGTGTGTCTGTAATTTTTATAAGCTATTTTTTTTTGTCTTTACAGCATGTGCTACTTCTTTGGAAAACCAAATTGGTTTCCTCTTTCTTTTACTTTAACAGACATGTCTAATACAGTGTGTGGTTGCATCTAAAATGGCACCTTTCACAAATTCCCACTGTTTTTGAACCCCTGTAATAAGAGTTTTCCCTTTTAAATAGTTTTTTAGGTATTCTCCCATTAATGAAAAATCTACCTTCCTAAAGTCTAAAACTTTTGTTTTAGTCTGGGTGAACAGTTCCTGCACATGAATACTAAACCAAACAGATTGATGATCACTGGATCCTAAGTTCTCACCTACAGACACATCTGAAACTGTATCACTGTTTGTAAGTATTAGATCTAATATAGCTTCCTTACGAGTTGGTTCCTTAACTAATTGCTCAAGTGATTCACCTAGCAGAGATTCAATAATATACCTGCTTCTAGCTGATCTAGCAGAAGGAATCTTCCAGTCTATATCTGGCAAATTAAAGTCCCCCAGTATTATAACCTTACCCTTCATGGTCATTTTGGTTATTTCTTCTAATAACAGATTGTCCAGTTTCTCATCCTGCAATGGAGGCCTATATACACCCCCTATTCTAAACACATTTTAATCTCCAATTTCCAAAGTCACCCAAATACTTTCCACCTCATCATTTGTTCCTACAATCAGATGTGATGCAGAGAAAAACAAATTTATGTATGTCATATGGAAGTAAAAAGTAAAAAGGTTCTGCATTAAAGTGTTATAATATTTGAGAAGGATATAAAAATGAATATTTGATTTTTAAAACAATATTTTGTTCTTAAATATTTGGAGAAATTAAAGTTTATCTACATAATTGTAAAAAATGCCATCATATTCCAGTGCTTGACAAACCCTGGAGCCACTAGCGTCTTAAAATTATGCTCTGGTACCCTGGTTTAGAGTCCCCAAGACACCAATGGGCGCACCCCACTTTCCCTGCCAGCTGTGACCAGCCGCACCTAAAATTTAGTTTGGTGCAACTGGATCCCTTCTAGTCTTCAGAGCTGTGAAACAAATTCATCTTTTATTGGGTTATTATATCATGTATATGTGTGCATGTAATTAAATTGTTTGTGTGTGTGTGTGTGGATAGATAGATAAAGTGTGTTGCTTGTGCAATTTGTCATCTGCTAATGATAAATCTTTCCCTAGGGATTAGTTGTATACAAACATTTTAACTTAACATTTTATATTCAAACAAAATGTTTCAGATATTTAAAGTGCAATCTTTTATATGCATAATAGAAATTATTTTAATGTAATGTCCCTTTAAAAAATGTAATACAAGATTAAAGGATATGATAGTATGCATTATTCTATGTCCATATGCTAAAAGCAATTATACATAGCAAAAAAAAGATATACTTTTATTATTTATTTATTTTGCCTCCTTTCCAGTAATTTAATTTTGAAGATTCCACATAGTCATTGGTTGCACACTCTAGTGACCCATTTATTACTGTCCCTAATTGGTCTTAGCAAAGAGGTGACATCATAGTGGCATTATTTGCTTTATAGACTAAACACTAAGAACTAGATTACGAGTGGTGTGCTAACATTAGCATGCGATCAATAGCGGGTTTATTGCACTTGTTTGTGCGCAGCGGCAGTAGCGAGCGTATTGCAAGATGAAAGTACCCGCGATCGGTTGAGCACATTTGAAGTTAACGTGCTTTGGGTTAGCGCGACCTCAGAGCACCGGTTAACTGTTATGCTCGAATAAAAAGTTGCACCAAACACATTAAAAATACATGTAAAAGGACACTTACACTCATAATAATACCATCTAATACACATTTTTTTTTAAAAAAAATATCTATTTATATATATGTTTATATGCGTTTACATATTTATTTATTTATGTATTTATATGCGTATATATGTGTATTTACAGACATATATACACATATCAATACGTATGTACACATATATATATAGTTATTGATATATATTGTACCAAAATACCTATATATATATATATATGTATATGTATGTATTTATGAATAAATAGAACATATTCTTCTAAGCAAAGAACATTGGAATGTGAAATATTCATATTTTCATGTTGGGTTAGCACACTTGAGAATATGGATCCGGGTTAGTGCGCGCGCGAGTAAGGTATTAGACTTTTGTAAGTTCGGCTTTTTGCGCACATCATGGTTAGCGAGCAAGCGATAACATTTTACTTTCAACTTGTAATATGAGCGCTACCCAACACACGCAAAAAGCTTACTTCTAGTGCAGTTAGCGGGATCGCTTAATATAGCGCACCACTCGCTTCAAACCCTGAAACTTTACACTTCTTTTTCAATATTTAAACAGAACACTCCTGGCTTATGCACAATATATCAGGTTTATGCTTGCTTAAAATACATCATTTTTTTAAGAATTTATTTTGTTAATACCCCTTTAACATTCACTTATGGATTTCTTCTGTCTGGCTAATGTACAAGGGATCAAGTAGCCTTCAGAACTAACACTCTCAGAATGGCTTACAAGAGTTATGTTTATTAGGTCAGCAGACATGTGTTCTCCTGAATTTGCTTTTGGAGAAACACTCAGAGAGCAATATTTCTCACTATGAGAGTAAAATTCCAAAGCACTGTAATCTTTCCCTCTAAGTCACTCAGCCTATGCTTTGGTGCTACTGGAAATGTCAATCAACGTAATGATTATTTAATCATATAGTTTTAGACAGTTGACATCAAAATGAAGTATATTTATATATAGCTTTTCTCTTGAAAGGTTTACTAGTTTTACATTGTCTCTGTCAACAAAATTTATTCCATTAGCCAAACTGATTACTCACTTGATTTCACTAATATTTTAACTTATAGATACACATGGACAATAATAAAAAAAATATTATTATAATCTTTATTTGTAAAGGGCAGTGCTCAAGAGATTCTACAGGGGGGGGGGGGTGTTTTTTTATTTTTAAGAAAAAAATGATTTAACCTCTCCGAACATCCTTCCCAGTATATAATAAGGTACAAATCCCCAAATCCGGAATTCCAAAATCCAAAACGTTATTCTGAATTCCAAACTTTTAAAAATAAAATGATCAAAAATTACTACTTTCCCCCTGCCTGTAAGTCACAACCTTCTCTACCTGTGTCTTTGTTTTTTGTGCGCTCTAAAATGCAAATATTATATTTAATTAAAACAACAAATACTACCTTTCTGGTTACATTACGGTACTCATTTTCTAAGGGTACTATGTATACAAAAGTATTAAAAATTATATAAAACTAACTTTAGGCTGTATTTATAAGCAGTATTATGAAATATTGCTTAAATGTCGTATGATATTATTTTTTACACTTGGTTCCATCACCTCTTCAAACTGTCCAATATACAGGTGCAAATATTCAAAAAACCAAACTATTCCGGAATCGTTCCAAAGCAATTTGTGTATATATATATATATTCATACATACAGTATATATCAGGATTTTGGCTTGGATTGTTTGTATGGACTTTATAATCACCCAGGTATTTAACCCATTGGAAGGCGGAATCGTTACAATGTAAATTATTTTGGTAAATATAATTGGATATTTAGTGGCATAAAAACACCTACAAGCCAGTTCTTTAAAGGGAAAGATATCCCTTATTTGTTAATTAATAAATAAATAAATAAATAAGGTAAGGTGTATAGTAAATCAAATATGATTAAGAAATAAAAAACCTTAAATGCATAAAAGATTCTGAACTATTTTATGTGGAGCTATAAAAGTACAAACAATAATACCACAATTATAGGTTATAATTGTAGAATTATAGTTATGTGTTTACACTGGTTTAAATCTTCTTTCCCTATTTTATTTATATTTGTTTGATTCTTTCGTGTAGCACAAATAAAGAAAATAAAAAAAACTTGCAGGGAAGGGAGGAAAAACGAAACAGCAGGTATCTGTGACGCAGTCATCGTACAGTCATTGAACTGAATACACCTTAAACTAACAGTGAGGGTGAAAGGTAGCTGTGTTTGAGCTGAATCTGTGTTTTTAGACGAAGCAGCACCTTTTGAATGAAAGCACGCTTATACCGACTCCTTAAGAAGTTTAGACTAGAGAGCTGTCTCTAAAAACTGGCCCCCCTTCAGCTGAGTCCCATATGTTTGTGTTGGCAGCCGTGCTGTGTCTACTTGGCTGGCGTTAATGCAAGGATATTAAATTGATGGAACACAGAGCCCTTGATCCTTTTCAGTGGGCCTTCTATTTAGGTAATGGCAGTCTTAAACCTCTGTCAGCCACCTGCAATTGTCCAAGTTAAAAAAGAAGGGAGTTATGAAGGGTGAGGGGAAGGAATCGATGAGAGGAAAATTCCTGAAAATATTACCAAAGTCCTTCAGCGAAATAAGGTAGATACAACTTATTACTGTAGGTACCTTACACATCAATATTAATATTTTATTAGAACAAAAAAGACATGAATATCAATGTTTACTAGAAAATAAAAATAATAGTAAATATATATAAGGGTGTGTATACTATCAATCCTCAATGATATCAGTCTTGAAGAAGCCTAGTTACAGGTGAAAAGCATTGACAATATCCTAAGGGGTCTATGGACTATTAGACCAGCAAAACTCTGTGCAGAGTATAAGAAAACCACTTCAGAATATACATCCAATAAATAAGAGTATCTGCTAACAAGATCAACAAGAAGACTGTAGCCCAATCTAACTGCCATACACGTGGGATCTGTCCAGTGATGTATTGACATACAAGGAACCTAACAAACAATCCACTTTAACCGGATACGTGGAGGAGTAATATCCACTGTATACAGCACTTACCAAGGTTTGGTTTAAAACCAGAGGTTGCGAGATCAGGACAAGGCTGCAGGTTTCCAAAGTTGATAAGAATCAACAGCAGAGGGACTGGCATAGTATCACTAGCGGATACTTGAAGGTAACATTTTCGATAACTGTTACTATATACAAACCGATGTTGCTACATAAGTGTACATAAGCCGAATCTGCTACACAAGTGAATATAAACCTGAACTGCATTGCATTAACCTGATCGATACAATTAGGTGGTATTGAGAGACTTTTACAAGAGACTTTTTTGGAATCTGGATCATTACGTTTCTTAGAGGAAACGTCCTCACTATCACCAGTATTATTTTTAGTTTTTTTTTTTTTATTATAATTTTTAGTATTTTAAGAGTTGTTATTGTATATTTTTAATATTTTAAAATAAATATTGTGGTTATGTATGCTTGATTTTACTAATTGATACCAAGTTATTACAGTATTTATCTTATGAAGGGATTAACCCCATATGCTTTACAGTACTTATTAGCGCTTTTGTTTCTTTTACTTTGTTTCTCTAGTTCTATGTTCTGGCCGTGGGACCAGCATAAACGTCAGCTCTTGTGGGGTTTTATTGGGTAGCGCTTTAACGGGACATTATACAGTAGATTTTTCTTTGCATACATGTTTTGTAGTTGATCCATTTATATAGCCTATACAGCTTTTTTTTATTTTATTTTTTATAGTTTTGCTTATTTTTAAATAACATTGCACTGATTTTCAGACTCCTAACCAAGCCTCAACATTTTAAAAGAATACAGGCGTATTCTTTCAGCTTGTTCCTGTTTGTGTAAAGAGTCTTTACATATGCAGAGGAAGGGGAGGACTGTCTGTTTTTCTTTTACAAGATACGACAAGTCCACGGATTTCATCCTTATGGGATATCGCCTCCTGGTCAGCAGGAGGAGGCAAAGAGCACCACAGCAGAGCTGTATATATAGCTCCTCCCTTCCCTCCCACTCCAGTCATTCTCTTTGCCTGTGTTAGGGATAGGAAGAGGTAAAGTGAGGTGTTAGTTTAGATTCTTCAATCAAGAGTTTATTATTTTTAAAATTGTACTAAAGTGTGCTATTTTACTATAGGGTGTAGCCGTATTCCTTGTCAGCCTCTAGAGTAGAGCTACAGGTGGCATTAAGGCACTGGGAACTGGGGGGATTTTATTCTCTCTGTGCCTCCCATGCTGTGTGCTGCCCTGCTGAATATGGTCTTAGCAGGTATTATCTAAGACCCAGTTTGTTCCCACAGATTTCCTGGAGGAGAAGAAGGATCTCTGGCAGTGTGGGACAAGTCATTCTGTTACTCAGCATTGAGGTATGTGCAGTCCATTATTTTCTGTGACACTTAGTAACTCAGAAAAGACTGTTAGTTCTTCCTCTGTAAACTTGGCTCTTCTGTTCACATGTCTGTGTCCTACTATACACGGTACTGAAGGGCTCCTATCATTATTTGGCCTATTTTGGGACTGCATAATGTTTATATGGGGTTTTTATTGGTTAGTGTACATTGTTTTTAACCCTCTTTACGTTTGGGCTGACGCTGGGGTTCTGGCTTGGAGTATTATACTCAGGGGAGCACTGCTCTAGAATTCTTGGTCCCGGCGGGGTTATTAATAACAGCAGACCGGGAGTTTGTTTTCAGAGGGGACTGGCTTATTTTTATTTTTATTTTTCGGCACTGAGCTAGGTGTGAAATCTCTCCCGGCAGCTCCATTTTGTTTTTACAATACAGTACTGAGCCGCCCGGGAGTTTCAATTTGATACGCCCACGATGCTGGGCGGGGCCTTCATTCGCGCGCTGGAAGAAGCTGCGCAGTGTGTTCCTGGGAGTCGGACAGTGTGCTTTTGGCTCCGGTGTTTGCCTAGACCACGTGGGTGGTAGAGAAATACCGGCGGTCTTAGGCACTCTGTTGATCGGGTTGACGTTGTCACCTTGTCATAGGGAGCAGGTAGGCACCGCAGCAGAGCTGTGGCGAGGTGCTTTTTATTTTCCAAGTGTGCAGTTACTTATCACATTTAGTTAGCTTTATTGGGCATATGTAAGACATGGTTCTTTTTGTTCAAAAATTTTGTACAGAGTGCTGGGCAATTTTTTTATTTTTTAAAGGCACAATTATTTTTGTTTTACAAACGGTCCTAGGTTGGATATTTTTAAATTCTGTATGTGTTAAGTGTATTAGTGTATTACATAATTGAAATACTATGACCAATACCATATTTTATCATGGAAGATCTTAATGCCAGTACCTGTTCCATGTGTTTAAATGCCAATGTGGAACCCCCTGTTACTTTTTGTCCCTCATGCACTGAGAGGGCATTGCAGTTTAGAGAGCAGATTTTCTTTAATAAAGATATATCTAAGGATGTTTCTCAGACTGATGAGATTCAGAGTATGCCGCAACTTTCTCCCCAAGCTTCACAGCCTTTAACACCCGTGCAGGCGATGCCGTGTTCTTCAACTGCATCTGCTTCATTTACCCTGCAAGATATGGCTGCAGTTATGTCATCCACTCTTTCAGAAGTTTTATCTAAGTTGCCAGCTTTACAAGGCAAACACAGTAGGACAGAGGCCCATGTGGCCCCTGCAACTTCTGATGTTTTGATAGCAATCTCCGATGTACCCTCCCAGGGCTCTGAATTGGGTGGTAGGAAGGCCTTGTCTGAGGGGGAACTGTCTGACTCAGGAAGTACATTGCCCCCGACCGATTCAGACGTCATGTCCTTCAGGTTTACGCTTGAACACCTCCGTCTTTTGCTACGAGAGGTTTTGGTGACTCTGGACAACTGTGACTCTATTGTGGTCCCGCCAGAGAAATTGAGTAAGATGGACAGATACTTAGAGGTTCCTTCTTATTCCGATGTTTTTCCGGTTCCTACGAGAATTTTGGAAATTATTGTAAGGGAATGGGAAAGACCGGGTATCCCGTTATCCCCTTCCCCTATTTTTAAGAAAAATGTATCCTATAGCTGACACCATTCGGGATTCTTGGCATACGGTCCCTAAGGTGGAGGGAGCTATCTCTACCCTGGCTAAGCGTACGACTATCCCTATCGAGGACAGTTGTGCTTTCAAAGACCCCATGGATAAGAAGCTGGAGGGTCTTCTCAAAAAATTCTATGTTCATCAAGGGTTCTTATTGCAACCGGCGGCCTGCATTGTAACAGTCACGACTGCTGCTGCTTTTTGGTTTGACGCTCTAGAAGAGTCTCTTAGGACTGAGACTTCTTTGGAGGAAATACAGGATAGAATTAAAGCCCTTAAGCTGGCTAATTCTTTTATTACGGATGCGTCCTTTCAGATCACCAAATTGGCGGCTAAGAGTTTGGGATTCTCCATCTTAGCATGAAGAGCCTTATGGTTAAAATCTTGGTCTGCGGATGTGTCCTCTAAATCCAAGCTTTTGGCTATTCCTTTCAAGGGAAAGACCCTATTCGGGCCTGACTTGAAAGAAATAATTTCTGACATTACGGGAGGTAAGGGTCACCTCCTCCCTCAAGATAAAACATCTAAGCAAAGGGGACGACAGAGCAATTTTCGTTCCTCTTGAAATTTCAAGGGAGTTCCCTCGTCCTCTTCCACTAAACAGGATGGGAATTATTTACAAGCCAAACCCACCTGGAGACCCAACCAGGCTTGGAACAAGGGTAAACAACCCAAGAAGCCCGCATGAAGGGGCGGCCCCCGATAGGGGACCGGATCTAGTAGGGGGCAGACTTTCTCTCTTTGTCCAGGCTTGGATAAGAGACGTTCAGGATCCCTGAACACTAGAAATTGTGTCTCAAGGGTATCAGTTGGAGTTCAAAAATTCCTTCCCCAGAGGAAGGTTTCTTCTTTCACAATTGTCTGTAGACCAGATAAAAAGAGAGGCATTCTTACGTTGTGTAAAATACCTCTCCTCCATGGGAGTAATTTGTCCCATTCCAATACAGGAACAGGGGCAGGGGTTTTACTCAAATCTTTTTGTTGTTCCCAAAAAAAGAGGGAACGTTCCAACCCATTTTAGATCTCAAGAGTCTGAACAAGTTTCTCAGAGTTCCATCCTTCAAGATGGAGACTATTCAGACAATTCTTCCATTGATCCAGGAGGGTCAGTATATGACTACCATGGACTTAAAGGATGCATATCTTCATATTCCTATCCACAGAGATTATCACAAGTTCCTGAGGTTTGCCTTTCTGGACAAACATTTTCAGTTCATGGCACTTCCTTTCGGTCTGGCCACGGCACCCAGAATTTTCACAAAGGTTCTAGGGTCTCTGCTAGCGGGTCTCAGGCCACGGGGCATTGCAGTGGCGCCTTATCTGGACGATATTCTGATCCAGGCGTCGTCTTATCAGCTGACAAAGTCTCATACCAACATTGTTCTGTCCTTTCTAAGAACTCACGGGTGGAAGGTGAATCTAGAAAAGAGTTCACTAATTCCACAGACAAGGGTTCCTTTCCTGGGAACTCTAATCGACTCTCTATCCATGAAAATCTTTTTGACGGAAGTCAGAAAGTTAAAGATTCTGAATACATGCCGATCCCTTCAGTCCAATCCTCGGCCATCAGTGGCTCAGTGCATGGAGGCAATTGGATTGATGGTGGCTGCAATGGACATCATTCCGTTTGCTCGTTTTCATCTCAGACCTCTACAACTGAGCATGCTCAGACAATGGAATGGAGATTATGCAAATTTGTCTCCTCAAATAGATCTGGATCAGGAGACAAGGGACTCTCTTCTTTGGTGGTTATCGCCGGATCATCTGTCCCAAGGGACATGCTTCCGCAGACCCTCATGGGTGATAGTGACAACGGACGCCAGCCTAATAGGATGGGGTGCAGTCTGGAATTCCCTGAAGGCTCAGGGTGTGTGGACTCGGTCGGAGTATCTTCTTCCCATCAATATTCTGGAGTTGAGAGCAATATTCAATGTGCTTCAGGCTTGGCCTCAGTTGGCTTCGGCCAAATTCATGAGATTCCAGTCGGACAGCATCACGACTATGGCTTACATCAATCATCAGGGCGGAACAAGGAGTTCCTTAGCGATGACAGAAGTATCCAAGATAATTTAGTGGGCAGAAACTCACTCTTATTATCTGTCAACAATCTACATCCCAGGAGTGGACAACTGGGAAGCAGATTTTTTGAGCAGACAGACGTTTCATCCGGGGGAATGGGAACTCCATCCAGAGGTATTTGCCAACCTGATTCTCAGATGGGGCAGGCCGGAGCTGGATCTTATGGCGTCTCGTCAGAATGCCAAGCTTCCGAGATACGGGTCCAGGGATCCTCAGGTCGAACTGATAGATGCCTTGGCAGTGCCTTGGTCATTCAACCTAGCTTATGTGTTCCCACCGTTTGCTCTCCTTCCCCGGGTGATTGCTCGAGTCAAACAGGAGAGGGCTTCGGTGATCCTCATCGCTCCTGCGTGGCCTCGCAGGACTTGCTATGCCGATCTGGTGGACATGTCCTCTCTGCCACCGTGGAAGCTTCCATTGAGGCAGGACCTTCTCATTCAGGGACCCTTCCATCATCCAAATCTAATTTCTCTGCAGCTGACTGCTTGGAGATTGAACGTTTGATTTTATCTAAGCGAGGGTTCTCTGATTCGGTCATTGATACCTTTATTCAGGCACGTAAGCCTGTTACTAGAAAGATTTACCATAAGATATGGCGTAAATATCTTTATTGGTGCAAATCCAAGGACTACTCATGGAGTAAGATTAGGATTCCTAGGATTTTATCTTTTCTCCAAGAAGGATTGGAGAAAGGGTTGTCAGCAAGTTTCTTAAAGGGAAAGATTTCTGCTCTATCTTTTGCTACACAAACGTCTGGCAGATGTTCCGGATGTTCAATCTTTTTGTCAGGCTCTGACTAGAATCAGGCCTGTGTTTAGACCAATTGCTCCTCCTTGAAGTTTGAATTTAGTTCTTAATGTTCTTCAAGGGGTTCCGTTTGAACCTATGCATTCCATAGATATTAACTTGTTATCTTGGAAAGTTTTATTTTTGGTTGCTATTTCTTCTGCTCGCAGAGTTTCTGAGCTTTCGACATTACAATGTGATTCTCCTTACCTTATTTTTCATTCCAATAAGGTGGTGTTACGTACCAAACCTGGTTTTCTTCCTAAGGTTGTTTCCAACAAAAATATTAATCAGGAAATTATTGTTCCTTCATTGTGTTTCTGTTACATAATTTGGACGTAGTCCGTGCCCTGAAGTTTTACTTGCAGGTGACTAAGGAATTTTGTCAATCATCTTCATTATTTGTTGTCTTTTCTGGGAAACGTAGGGGTCAAAAAGCTACGGCTACCTCTCTTTCTTTTTGGCTGAAGAGTATCATCCATTTTGCATATGAGACTGCTGGACAGCAGTCTCCTGAACAAATTATGGCTCATTCCACTAGGGCTGTGGCTTCCTCATGGGCATTTAAAAATGATGCTTCTATTGAACAGATTTGCAAGGCTGCAACTTGGTCGTCTCTTCACACTTTTTCCAAATTTTCCAAATTTGATACTTTTACCTCGTCCGAGGCTGTTTTTGGGAGAAAGGTTCTTCAAGCAGTGGTGCCTTCCGTTTAGGTTCCTGTCTTGTCCCTCCCTTTTATCTGTGTCCTATAGCTTTTGGTATTGTATCCCATAAGTAAGGATGAAATCTGTGGACTCGTTGTATCTTGTAAAAGAAAAGGAAATTTATGCTTACCTGATAAATTTATTTCTTTTACGATACGACGGCCCACCCTGTTTTTTCTAAGACAGGTCTTTATTTTTGTTAAACTTCAGTAACCTCTGAACCTTGGCTTTTCCTTTCTCTTCCTAACTTCGGTCAAATGACTGGAGTGGGAGGGAAGGGAGGAGCTATATATACAACTCTGCTGTGGTGCTCTTTGCCTCCTCCTGCTGACCAGGAGGCGATATCCCATAAGTAAGGATGAAATCCGTGGACTCGTCGTATCGTAAAAGAAATAAATTTATCAGGTAAGCATACATTTCCTTTTTTGCTATAGCATTACTTGCAGTGGGTGTTTCTGCTAATCCTTTTAACAGTGCTAAATGGGAGCTTCTAAGTAAGTTTTTAAAAGGTTTAATACTAGATTTTTAGATCAGCATCTGTGCATATTATTCTTTATTGTAGTGTCTATTACATGCAGTTAAATGAGAATTGGTGTATACTGTCCCTTTCTAATATTTCTAAATCTACTTTCTCTCACACTGTCTTAGAAGCAGCACACACCTTTAGTGAGATAAATATGGAACTATTTCAAGTACGTCAAAATTTATTGTCTGAAATATCAGCTTATAATTACACTCCTGTAATTGTAGATAATACCAACTTAACATAAACTATGTGTGAATTAAAAAATATATTAATTAAATAACTTAAAGAAAAAATGGAGTTGGCATACCTAGATAGGTATATCAATTTACAAATAATCCAGAGAGGTTTAAGATTGAAGAAAGAATGTACCTTCAAATGAAATACAGAATTACAAATAGAATGGTATACGGTATTGGAGAAGGCATCCTTTGACTTTATAGATATTATTAAGAAAGCCCATAATATCTCACTAAATACCTTTAAATCAAGAATCAATCAAATTAAAATGCATTCGAAAATCATAAAGAACAAAGATTTTATAAGGATAGACAAACATAAATTCTAGAACTGCTTAAAAATAAAAAAATGGACTTTACTTGCAATAAAATCAAGAAAATGGCAAGAGACCAGAATGATTATAAAAAAGATACAGATCACGAAAATATAAATCATGAGAACACCCTATTAGAAAACACTATTAACACAGATAACACATGGAATTTAGTCACCTCTAAGAAAAATACATACAAAAATAAGAATACAAATAAAAGCAAAATACACACAGGCACTGATGTTATTTTCAAATAATACATTTACACATCACAAAGAAAATTACTATGTGCACCCACATAAAAATTATCACAGTAATTGACTATGGGTTAATGTAACCAATAGAGACAATAATTCATTTAGAAATAATGGTTGGCAGAATAGAAATAAAATTATCTATAATTCGGACTATAGAAATAGAGCTAATTCTAATAGGTATGATTACGGCCCTAAAGGAGAAGATAGATATTATACAGAACAAACAGGATGGTTTAGACAACCTACCTCTAGAGATAGACATGAAGATTATATTAATAATACAAAAAAAAGATTGGAGAGTTCCCCTAAAGAACTGTTACACACCACTAAGGGGTCCAATAAGGGAAGATGATGATATAATTAACTAAAGAGAAGATATCTCAGACTCCCCCCTCCAAGGTTCATCTACTGATTCTTTTTTTTTTTAAACCTAGGCCCAGTATCAAGAACTCCTCAAATAAACAGAAAAAGAAACATAGAGGAACTAGAGGAGGAAAATGAACAAAACCTAGAACGATGGAGATAGATGAAAAAAGGAATTTTTAATTTAAGCAAAGTAACATTATCACAAGAGGAAAAGAAGTGCTAAAATTGGGTTTAACTTTTGCACCTACAAAAAGAATGAATACATTTGAAACCCACATACTCATAAACCAATTCATTCAAAAATTAACATTAAAGAGGTTCTTCCTAAAACATCCAATAGAAAGGGAGATGAATAATACAAGACAAAACACAAATATAACCCCTCATACCATACACACACATTTTAAACCTAGATCTACTTTCTACCCCCTTCAGGATAAGGGTAGTCACATAGAAACCTTTGAAAAAATGCCACAAAGAGATCTGGCAAAGTATAATTATACTAATCAGAAAATCAACTATAATCTTAGCAAGAATGAGAAATTAATGTTACATAACCTCAAAAATAATAGAAACATTACGATAAAACCAGCCGACAAGGGAGGTATCATAGCGATGGATACAGAATATTACCTCAAAGAATCAAATAGAATATTAAGCGATCAGACTACTTACAAGGTACTTAAAAACTAAACCCAATAAATAAGATAGCATAAAAATTAAAAATATTACCTATAGAAGCTAAAGAGAACGAAATATTAATCAGTAGAATTTAACTTTTCCCACCAGGAATATTCAAGAATGTCTTTTTTTTTTTTTTACCAAAAATATATAATAATATAAACCAACCCCCAGGGAGACCCATTATTTCTGGGATAAGCTCCGTCACAGCAAATCTTTCACAATACATAGATATTCAATTACAAAAATATGTAAAAGATCTGCCGACATCTCTCATAGGTACCACACAAGTACTATGCACATTAGAGAATATAAACTGGGATGAAAATGATATATTAGCGACCTGCAATGTCACAGCCCTATATACAAGCATCATACATGAGAAGGGTTTAGAGTCCATAAGATTGTATTTGAATGGAGATGTAAATATGTTACAAAAAACAGATTTTATTCTGAAGGGGTAAAAAATCATACTCATGAACAATGTATTTGCATTTAACAGTAAACTATACATCCAAATTAAAGGCACAGAAATGGGCACAAGGTTCGCAGCTAGCTATGATTATTTATTCATGGGCTGTGGGAGAAAAGATTTATAGAGTCCCATGTGCTAGCCGCAAACCTCTTGCTTTTTAAACGCTATATCGATGATGTGCTGATTGGGTGGAAAGGAGGGGAAATGAGTCTATTTACAATGTTTAGAGATATGCATGACAATAACGATGGATTGTAATTTACCTATGAAATAAGTAAGGACAAGTTGACATTTCTAGATTTAGATATATTTGTGGAAGACAATACTTTATATATTAAAAATCACTTCAAAGAAGTGGACGCAAATAACTATGTACACTCAGATAGTTGCCACTTACCAAGATGGATTAATAATATCCGAAAGGGACAATGTTTAAGAATTAGTAGAAATTGATCTAAAATAACAGATTATAAAACTCAAATAAAAATCTTAGAAGACCGCTTCATGAGAGAGATTATGACCAAGGGGTAATTAAAACAGCTATAGAATATGGTAAAGAAATGAATGGGAAAATACAGACAAAAAAATGTTAGGGATAAAAAAAGATAACACCAAGCTTAAGATACCACTAATAACGGATTTTAATAGTGACTATAAGGTAATGGAAAGAATAGTAAGAAATTACTGGCACTTGATTAGCGATGACCCAATTTTAGGAGATAACAGAAAAACCAAATTTCTTATATAGAAGGGCAAGAAATATGAAGAGCATTCTGGCCCCAAGCGAATTCTTAGAAAAGCAGTTAACAAGATAAATTTGAAAGGAAAACACATTTTAGGTTTTTATCCGTGTTATAGTTGCAAAGCCTGCAAACATAGCAACAAAATTAAAGAGAGTCAATCAGTAAGTAATGATTATAAACATAAAATTAATGAAACTATAAGGTGCAGTGATCAAGGTGTTCTATATATACTCCAATGTACATGTAAGTTACAGTATTTGGGAGAAACAACGAGATGTCTCCGCACCTATATCCGAGAGCATCTATGGAACATAGAGAAAGGTGAACACCAACGCTCTGTCCTATTGTGGTATTAAGAAACTAAAAATTACTATTAAAAAAAAGAAGCAGAATTAATATATAATATGGGAACCCTTTTCCCAAAGGGTATGAATTCTGTACTAGACCCGAGCCCCTTTATACTTGAATAAACATATATGCTTTGTGCTATATGAGAACAATACATTTTAAATGTTTTATATACTGTATATATATATATATATATATATATATATATATATATATATATATATATATATATATATATCATATTCTGTATAATATGTTTCTTTTTTTTTTTTTTTTTTTTTTTTTTTTTTAAACTTTTATTTATAGTAAAGAAAATGTATTACAATAATCAAATATAAAAAAGTGCATCACAATGAATAAATTATTCCATATAAAATTTAAACAGTAACAGTCAGTGTCAAAGTAAGGGTCAAAAATCCCCCTTACATTAGTGAATGATATAATAAAGATAATACAGAAATTAGACAATCAGCCAGGATTTATCATATGTGTGTCAAATTCTAGAAAACATGCTACACTTGTGACGTATTTGTGGTCATTTTTCATCTTTACTTATTTTAACAGTTAATATCTCTCTCTCAGACATACACACAACAAAAAAAAAAAAAAAAAAAAGAAAAAAAACCTAAAATATCCAACTCTCTCATCTCCCCGCCCCACCTAATCACCTCACCCAGCATCTGTCGCCCATTCTCCAGGGAAGTGGCCAACTAGAATGTTTACCATAACATACTCTGTGTCTCTGAGAGGTTTAATCAGTTTTTTCTGAAGTGCAAGGGGAAGAGATCTCACAAATGTTTCCCATTTTTTGAAGAATGTAGGCAGATATTTATCTTGTGGATAGGGAATGTTGAATTGCTCAGTTGTAAAATGATTGATCATAGCACTTTTAAATTGTGTCATTGTGGGTGCGGAAGAAGCTTTCCACCGTTTAAAGATAAGATTACGAGACGTTAGGATTAAGTGCAGCTTGAGTGATTGCAAGAAATGTAATGATAAGGTTAACTAGTCAATACCACCTTAAAGGGATGGTAATGTCAGACATTTTCTATTCATTACTAAAGATTATTAATATATTTAAAATGTTCTTCAAATACCTTGCGCTGCACTTTTTCTTCGGTTCACAAGCTATTGGGGGCTAAAAAAGGCAGATTTCCAAACCCACTGTAACACTAATTTGCATTAGCCAATCTCGGTGGGCAACCTGATTTCTCCCTTCACTGCATTTCCGGGTACTTGACTGAAGCTAACACATGCGCTCTGATGAGCAAAATTGTAATGCATGAGTATTTTATCATCGGATACCATCGCCGACGTCAGTGGTCATGCAACTGCAGTCATTCCCGACTTGGAGCGCTTGAAAATTATTGCAAATGCGCACACAATGGGTGTGTAAATATGTAAATGTAGCAAGATAATATATGCGTGTATTAGAGATTGCAAGACCGCCCGTTGTAGGGGGCTGGAAATTATGACGTTAGAAATAAAAAATAAAATATATAGATTTAAAACATGACAGAAGCTTCGTTTTTAAAAAATTGTAAGTTCATTCACATTTACTTGTATTACTTAAACGTTTGCAGTTAAGAAAAGTGATGTCTTAAGGTTGACTTTTCTAATCCTTTAAACCAATTGACAGATAACAGATGAAATAAAATAATCAATACCACCTTAAATACAGGTAACATGCCTTTTGCAGCCCTTTGTTTTTGCTCCTAGACACAACCACTTAGATCAGGTCTAGTAGGGCAGAAATTTCATGAACTGGCTTGTGGCAAAGGTGGCATCCTATGGTCGTGCCACATGTAAAGTCATTCAGCTCTTCAGTACAACCCGTTCTACTGACAATATTTGTCTATATAGATTTCATGGCTATGTGCTGAATTGTATGCACCTGTTAGCAATGGGTGTGGCTGAGTCCTCAGCACCATTAGTAAAAAATTATCCTTTATTTTAACATCCAAGAAAGATCAGTTTTTACTGATGGTGCCAGGGTGCATTTGATTTAAATCAAATTGATTTAAATCACAATTAAAATCACTAGGCAGTGAGACCAATTTAAATTGATTTAAATCATGGTTTTCATTTTTAGAATAATACGTTTTCAGATCATTTTTTCGAGTTATATCAGACCATTACTGATTTTGTTATGTATATTTAGATATGCATAGATAGATCATTGAAATGAATTAAATTATTTGGAGGTGAACCGTCTCCAGTTTAGTTTGTTAATCATTCTTATTTGATCAACTTTTCACCTATACTTTATTGGAAGGAGAAAAATAATAATTACATTAATAATAACAAAACTAAAACAATAACATTATTTGCCCGTCCCTCCTCACACTTATGTCCTTGTGCAGATATATTCCACTCCAAACAATCCTCTATTCAGTGAGCTTCTTGAAACTTAGTATGGGTGGATTCTGTGTACATATATTTGCAGGAGCAATGGCATTAAAGGGAAAGTAAAGTCAAAATTAAACTTTCATGATTCAGAAAGAACATGCAATTTTTAACAATTTTCCAATTGACTTCTCTTATCTAATTTACTTTGTTCTCTTGGTGTCCATTGTTAGAAAGCCTGCATAGGTAGGCTCAGGAGCAATGCACTACTGTGAGCTAGCTGCCTGTCACTGTCTCACTTTAAGGGACACTGAACCTAAATTTGTTCTTTTGTGATTCAGATAGAGCATGACATTTTAAGCAACTTTCTAATTTACTCCTATTATCAAATTTTCTTTATTCTCTTATATCTTTATTTGAAATGTAAGAATATAAGTTTAGATGCCGGACCATTTTTGGTGAACAACCTGGATTGTTCTTGCTGATTGGTTGATAAATTCATCCACCAATAAAAAGTGCTGTCCAGAGTACTGAACAAATAAAAAGCTTAGATGCCTTCTTTTTCAAAATAAAGATAGCAAGAGAACGAAAAAAAATTGATAATAGGAGTAAATGAGAAAGTTGCTTAAAATTGCATGCTCTATCTGAATCACGAAAACATTTGGGTTCAGTGTCCTATTAATGTATTCATCTAGGCCCCAGTAAAGCACAATAGATTACAAGAGAATGAAGTAAATCTGATAATATAAGTAAATCTGAAATCTGAAAAATTGTATCTGAAACCCAAAAGTTATCTTTCATGATTATGTCTCTTTAAGGTCAATTTATCAACTATGTTAATTTTATAATGTTTTGCTGTGAATAAGTGGCATGTTATTTCTGCAGACACAAATTCAATTCACAATTTTCAGAACTACAAAACTAATAATGGGCTAGATTACAAGTGGAGCGCTATTTTAACATGTGCCTGTAAAGGGACAAATTTGCCGTTTATGGGTGCATATTAAATAACCAGCCATTACAAGTGACTGGTTAATGCTTTTACTGCGCAAGTGCAGACTTTGCTACAATCCTAACACAGCTTAGAGTAAACTGTGAATCAAGGTTCACTGTTTACTCTCTAAGCTGCATTTGGATCATAGCTAAGACTGCACTTGCGCAGTGGAACTTCTGCCCGATACGGCTTCTAATTACAAGCACGGAAGCGTGTGGATACTATTTTATATAGGGCGTATGGTGCATCCCCTATTAGATGAACCATACGCCGGTCAAATCGACAGTAGTAAAATGTTCACAGTGAGGCGGCCGGAGCGCAGGTAATGAAGCAGGATTGAGAATTATTAATAGAAATAATGCAAACTGGACAATTATTTTGGCATCAATATATATGTAATAATAAAATAATGTATGTAAAGTAATCTCATTTATGTGAATTTACCATCACTTGAAACTTGCATGATTCAGATAGAGCATGTCATTTTAAGACACTTCTTAATTCATTCTATTTGCTTTGTTCTCTTGGTATCCCTTGTTGAAAAAGAATACGCACATATCCTACACTAGTGGGAGCTAGCTGCTGATTAAGGTCTACACACATTTATCTTTTGTGATTGGCTAACTAGCGGTGCTCATCTAGCTGCCAATAGTGCAATGCTTTGCCTTCAGCAAATGACACCAAGAGAATGAAGCAGATTTATAATAGAAGTGAACTGAAAAGTTGTTTAAAATTGTATGTTCTATCCATATCACAAAAGAAAATGTTGAGGTTTCCTGTCCCTTTAAACTACATCTTGCTTGTCTACGCGTTTCTGCATATGTCGTGCCTGGTTTATACCCTGGTAGGTATTTATATAAATGGTGTGCCTGGTACTTACGCTGAGAAGAAATTGACACAGCTTGTGATGGAGACCCTTGCTGCTAACTCTTCTTCCTTGGTAGAGACTTCCCTAAGTTCTTTGTTTGTACAGTGAAGGAAGAGTGAGATGTGCATTATGGCTAGATGGTGATGAGCTATACATCTCCAGAGAGGACCTCTTATGTGGTTGACATTGTAGATGATGTAGAGCCAGTGTGAGTAGTTCCTGATGCTGGTGCCCTAGAGAGCAACCTGTGGTCTGTGAGCTGTGGATGTGGATAAATGGGATTTGGCCTACCTGGAGGGCAATCAGTATGGGAAAACTAACATTTTACATGAGTGGTGTTGTTGGATCACTTATATGAACAGATCATGAGAAGTGGCTATTTGTCTTAGTTTGATTTTGCATGTATGATTATTGTGTTCTTGTGGTAGCCCTGATAGTGTCTCTTGATATAGTGTTTTGATTATATAACCAACAAGCAATAATTCTACTAAATATATAGATGTGCCAGGTCATTCAAGCTTAACTGTGACATTTCATGTTACTCTCAAGTTTTGTATCCTTGTTTTGACTCCTGAAATTTTTGGACTAATTGGTACTGTTCAACTTTATGCCAAGATTCTTTTTTAGCTTTTCTTGGTCAATTTTGCATATAAAATAAGAGATTATAGAAAAGTAAAAATGTATTTCAATGCAAAACAATAACTGAAAGAAAGCCTCTTTATCATATATTATTGAAAGGTCTGCTCTGATACTCTTTTTCTTAGCCGGACAGATAGCTCAGCACGCTAAGGCACTGTGGCTGAGCTCTGTAACAACCCAAGGGTTGCAGGTTCGATCCCTGGTGAGGTCCACTCAGCCTTTCATCCTTCCGAGGTCGATAAAATGAGCAGCACCTTGAGACCCTTACGGGTGATTAGCCATGCTTTACAAGTACCCAATACATACATATATATTAATGATTGTTAAAGAGTTATTAAACAGTGCTCATTTGGTTAAAACAAATATGTTAAATCAAAGTAAATATAACTTATTTGTTTTCTTGCAAATTAGCACTTAAAATTCTCAGTGTAGCTCCTGCCCCCAATGTGATAAGAGTGGAGAATTTTTAAAACCTAAGCTTTATTTTGTCAGTCCTGAGCATGAGCAAATCTAACTCGTTATCTAATCTATTCACTCTATAGTTAATCAGCTTAGACGTTTTATGACATCAGGCTGAGATAAACTTTCCTGCAGAGGCATCTTCCACTTTGTAGGGCTGTGACTGGAAGTAATGGACACTGCACAAATGTAGTGTAAAAAAATAAAATAAAAAGGTAAAAACTATCAAGGACCTTTAAACACAATAGAATTGCATAATTACCAAGTGCGTAATAAAAAGACAATGCAACAATACTTAGGGGCCGATTTATCAAGCCCCGTATTTGCCCCAATGCAGCTGTTTCCATGCAAAACTTAACTCGTCCGCCACCTCTGAAGATATGATCGGGTTGATTGACACCTCCTGCTAGCGGAATCTGGCCGCGAATCTGCAGGAGGAGACAATGCACAAGCATTTCCCCAGAAATGCTTGTGCAATGATAAATGTCGACAGCGTATGCTGTCTGCATTTATCAATGTGCGGCGGACATTAATAAATCGGCCCCTTACTCTGTATTTTAAATAAGCAGTAGACTTTTTCTGACAAATTTATTTTTTCCTCATTTGCCGGCCCCCTGTAACATGTGAATATCACAGACTAGTATACATTATACACTGTGAAGTTGTGCACATGCTCAGTAGGATCTGGTGCCTCAGAAAGTGTTCTTATAAAAAGACTGAGCTAAATTAGGGCATGGAAGTAAAACTGCATGCTCTAACTAAATCATAAAAGTTTGATTTTGACCTTAGTGTCCATTTAAATAGTTGAATAATACATATTGCAATGATTTCTATTAAGTATAAGCAACTGCTTAGTGTTTTTTTTTATTACAACAATGAAACAGACTGTTTAACATCCCTTTAATAAGTATATAGGAGCTGAAAATCAGAATTAACATGATATAGTATAGAAAACAAATTGTCTGCCTTACAGCATTTGAAAGTTCCAAAAGCAAAGCTGTTTGTGTTATGTTCCAGTGTCATACAAATGCAGGGACTCTTGCAGCCAATTCATGGGAGTGAACATTTGCAAGTGGGAAGGGGGGGGGGGGGTTGGGTTAGCAATGGAAAGCATCAGAGGTAGGGTGCTTTGAGCGTTTTCAAAAGCTTTAAGGGAGACATTCTTTTTTTAATGTTAAATTAAAGGGACAGTCTACTGCAGAATTTGTATTGTTTAAAACAATAATCACTTTATTACCCATTCCCCAGTTTTGCATAACCAACACTGCTATATTAATATACTTTTTACCTCTGTGATTACCTTGTATCTAAGCCTCTGCAGACTGCCCCCTTTATTCAGGTATTTTGACAGACTTGTATTTTAGACAATCAGTAGCCTCTCATAAGAGAATCCACGGGCGTGAGTACAATGTTATCTATATGGCACACATGAATTAAAGCCTTCTAGTTGTGAAAAACTGTCAAATGCATTCAAATAAGAGGCAGCCTTCGAGGGCTTAGAAATTAGCATATGAGCCTACCTAGGTTTAGCTTTAAACTAAGAATACCAAGAGAACAAAGCAAATTTGATGATAAAAGTAAATTAGAACGTTGTTTAAAATGACATGACCTGTCTGAATCATGAAAGTTTAATTTTGACTAGACGGTCCCTTTAAACTATGATGTTTTTAAAAGTCACTTTTTTATGAAGGTAACTTTATATCCCTTTAAGAGAGCTCAGGACGAAGAAGAATTAGTAGAATATTTAGGAAAACTCCCTGTGGAACAGGGACTTGCTATGACAGTTCCTGTAGATAGGCAAATCCATTCACTGACAACAGTATGTTAAACAAGTCTTTTTTTTTTTTAAATATTTATTTATTCAAAAACATGCATCAATTCCAGTCCACCGAGTAGACTTTGACATCTGACATACATAGTAAAAAGATATGAACATCAATTCCAATTACAGAGACTTCATTACAGTAAAAGATAGAGTAAAAAGTAACAATGAAAGACAATGAACTGGACCAACACATGTCCTTGTATTTTAACTTTAATTTTCTATCCTGCCTATCCTCCTTCTAACCTTTACCTCCAACACTATTCCTCATCCCGGGGTGTCATCATATCTCTCTGCTTTAAGTGAATTAGTGCCTATCTTCTCGAGATGGAGCATAACCACCGAAGTTGAGCTGCCACTCCCCCCTTAGCTGTGCTTCAAGAATGTAGTCCGTGTTACGAATCGGGCATAGCACTTGTATTTGTTGATTCTGATCTAGTGTATGCAAATAGACCTCCCATTTTCCCATGAAACGTTTTGTGCGTTTTTGGGCGTCACCCATGGTGTCCACCTGCTCATAGAGCATTTGTCTATGTATTTCTCTCTTTAGCTGAGCTAAGGTTGGGGTCTCACATTTTAACCAGTTTTTGAGAACAGTTTTCCTAGCCTGTATAATCACCATGTGCGCGAATTGTGTGTTTGTTTTGTTTAAGTTCTGACAATCTAAGAAAACAACTAATCTAACCGTCAGAGTGGCCACTGCGACTCCAATGGATCGCATCCAGTGCTGGGCCATCCCCCAGAACCTCGCCAGCTTGGGGCATGTCCAGATCATGTGTAGGAGATCTGCATTGGCTTGTTTACATTTCGGACAAGTCCCTACGGATTCTGCTTCCCAAGTCTTGTATAGTTTGGGTGTGATATAAGCCATTTCCAATAGCTTGGTGTGAGATTCTCTGTGATCCATGGACAATGTGGCTTTTTGAACCTTTTGAATACTATGTTTAACTTGAGCAACCAGGACCTCGTCATTTAGCAGTGTGGACCATCTATCACTAATATGTTTTTGTGTGTTCTCATTGTTTGCCTTTGTCAGTGCTTTGTAAATTGGGGTGATCGATGTGATCCCTTGTGTATATAGTTTACATAACTGGTAGACCGCCTGTTCATTCCCCAAAAAAGTGTCAGACCCTAGAAGCATGGTTACATAGTGTCTCGCCTGGAGATATGCAAAGTGATGCGATCTAAACAAGTCTTTTTATGGAGAGTTCTGCACAAAGCATGTTGCAAAAATTAAAATACAAAAAAAAACCACCTTACTTTAGCATCTAACCAAATTTATAGCAACCAATGACCTTATGTTTCTAAGGGGCAAATTGTGGCTTTTGTCCACTGTCAAGTATGCAGACTCAATCAAATATCACTTTTTTGGGGGGATGAGGAAGTATCAAAAGTAGAATTTATGAAAAAGTCAATTTATTGAAACAATCGGGTGATAAATACTGTACTCGTCTCTGTTTTATGAGCTAGAGACATATTTCATCTTCTCTCCTTTTATACTTATTTTTTCCAAGGGCCAAAGCAATATTTGTTTTTTTTCCCTGTATATAGCAAGGAGTATAGTGTAGAATGGATACGTTGGTAATATTGTAGAAATAGCCTGTGGGACCTGACCTTAGTTCTATCCTTTCCATTTCCAGGAAATAGTCATGTGTCCTATTTGCACAGGATTGCATTTTATTCTGCCTCTCTTCTTTGCTTTAAATTTTTCATGTGTCTTTCTTGTGAACTTTGCACATAAAATAATTATTCTTTCTTTATTATTGTATTAGTAAAATATAAAATGCTCAGCTAGCTGAGACTCAAAAGGACAAGAGAAACCCAGTTAAATAGGTTCCAATAAAAGGTTCTGAATTAAAGGGACAGTCAAACACAAGCCATTTCTGTTGTGTCGCTATAGAATAACATATCGGCTAATCTTCATGTTTTAAAACAAATTAACACCCTTTTACTGCAATTGTTTTTCAATAGCCAAACTCCACCCACCAAGTGGGATGCGGGAATCCAGACGTGGACCCATTGCTCAGTGTGCCTAGAGGGATATGGCTGCACCTCACTGACGAGGCCCACAATAGGCCGAAATGTACATCTGGGGTTTTGCCGTTTCTCTCGTTCAGAGAGGGATTGCCTGGTATTTCGGGGCTGGACTGTACTGTGAAGTCAGGATCAGACTGATATGCTACAGGAAAGTTCTTCTCTGTGAAAGGCACATGTTGAGCAAAAAGAGGCTGCTTCTAGGGTGGAAACTATCCATAGAACAAGCTATTATGCTATTGTTTGTTCCCAGGTTGAGCGCTTATCTCTTTTTACTTATCCACCCACCATTTGCCTTATTTGGAAGAGCCAATCTGGGCTTTAGTCCACAAACAAGGTTAGCCACTGTCATAAAGTTAGTAAAGATGCATTATTTTCTTTTACAAAATATGACAAGTCCACGGATTTCATCCTTACTTATGGGATATCGCCTCCTGGTCAGCAGGAGGAGGCAAAGAGCACCACAGCAGAGCTGTATATATAGCTCCTCCCTTCCCTCCCACCCCAGTCATTCTTTTTGCTTGCGTTAGTGATAGGAAGAGGCAGAGTGAGGTGTTAGTTATAGATTCTTCAATCAATTGTTTATTATTTTTTAAAGTGGTCCCACAGTGTGCTACTTTGTTCTGGGGTTTAGCCTAGACCAAATTAGTTTCTTCAGTGCAAAAAGAGAAGCATTTGGTGGCTTCAAAGCAATGGGAACTTGTGGGACATAATTCTCAGTGCGCCTCCCATATACTGTTGCTGCCCTATCTGAGGAAAAAATCTGAGAGTCTTTTGCTCAGTATTTTTCTTGTATCCTTCAGGTCCATGTGAGCAGTTGGATTTCACACGCCTGAGTGCTACCTTTGCTGTCGGCAGCTTGTGAGGTAAGTGCCATTTTTGTTTCTGGGATTAGAAAATAGACAGAAGACCTCAGAAGGATTTGGCCTCTCATGTTATGATTGAGCAGCCCTTTGCATATTATATGGGCTTGTTGTAGGTATGCATTCTCTTGTTTATCTTAGGAGAGTATACAGGCAGCAAATATACCTATTTCACTTGACAACCCACTTGCACAGCAACTGCTTGTAAATTATTGTTGTAAGCAAATATGGGGCATGTTCTCCCGGCGGTTATTTATACAAATACAAACCGACCGGGAGTTTGCTATATTTTGTCTGATTGCACAGCGACTGTTTGTCAGGGTTTGGTGTAATTTTTATTCCAGCATGGGGCATGTTCTCCCGGCGGGTATTTATACAAAGACAAACCGACCAGGAGTTTGCTATATTGTGCCTGTTGCACAGCGAATGTTTGTCATAAATTTGTGACTTATGTTAGGAGCTTGTTTTTAGTCAAACATGGGGCATGTTCTCCCGGCAGTGTTCTATACAGAAGCCGACCGGGAGTTTACTATATTCTGTCCGTTACACAGGGCATATTGTTATAAGGGCTCATATCGCTCTATTACGAGCGTAACTATGGCGTAGTATTTTTAATGATATTGATTATGCCCACGATGGGCGTTCCTTCACATGGTTCTGTTATGGCACGCCTTTTTTCTTCCCCTGCACGGGGTGTTGTATACTTGTTGCGCAAGTTAAAGAAATAAAGCGCACAAGATGTGGCAGATTATTTGCGCTTAGTGATGTAAACTCTTTTACAAGCCCCAATACCGTTGACAGCATGTGTGACGTGGGGGATCATCACGTTACAAGGCTCCTTATACACACATTTCTTTTTCTTTGAGTCAGTTTGCTATGAACATGTTGTTAGCATTATAACCTGTACATGAAGTGTGGGCTTATCTCAACAAGCTCATCTGAGATGCCCGTAGTTACCCTGACAATGGTGTTGCAAGACATTAAAAAAAATTCTCTTCACTTTTAAAGAGACAGTATCAGATAACAGATAACAGATAACATTCTGTTTCAGCCTTTAAGTATCAGTACCGTTTTTTGGTGGGGTTTTCTTTTATTTGAAGGTCTGCTTTGTATTTCAAAACAAGTGCACACTTAAAATAAATATTTTTCTTCTGGCCCACATGCGGTACTCTGCGGTTCCTTGCATTTTTATTATGGAATTATGGGCACATGACGTGGTTGAATTAATGGGCACTGATACAAGAAAAGCTAAAGGGACAATACCAGTTTTACTGTATAACCTTTATTAAAAGACTTGAGGCTGTTTGTTTATTACGTCATCCTTTGTGACATAGAGAACTAAGTTACTTTGAGATTTAAAGAGACAGTAACATTTTGTTCTGTGTATATTTTAATAGATGCCTTTCAGCGGTTTGTTGTTAGTTCAGACTGAGGATGCAACAAACGTACTCAAGTATAGAGGAATCAGGAATCTGTGTTTTTTCCTTCTGGCTATCTATGTTCATCAAGGGTTGCTATTGCAGCCGGCAGTTTGCATTGTTTACAAGTGCTGCCGCCTATTGTTTGATACTCTGACAGTGTCTTTTAAGTCTGAGACTTCTTTGGCAGAGATGACTGATAGGACTAAAGCTTTTAAGTCAACTATCTTATTTATTAATGTCGCTTCCCTGCAACTTACCTTATTGGCGGCTACGAGTTCAGGGTTCTCCGTCTTAACATGCAGCTCCTTTTTGGTTATATAGGGGTCTGCTGATGTTTTTTTCCAAGTCTAATTTTTTGACTGTCCCTTAAAAGGGGTAGACGACTCTGACTTGAAGGCAATTATTTCTGACTTTTCGGATCTCCTCTCTCAGGATAAGAGATACAATTGGAGAGGTCGACAGAATACTTTTTGTTCCTTTCGGAATTCAGGAGCAGGGGCAGTTTTTTTCCTAAAATCTGTTGTAGTTCACAAAAGAGAAGGAATTTTCAGACCTGTCTTAGGTCTCAAGAGTCTGAACAGTTTTCTCAGTGTTCCGTCTTTCAAGATGGAGACTATTCGTACTATTCTTCCATTGATCCTGGAGGGTCAATTTATGGCAACGGTGGAACTACAGGGTACATGCCTTCATGTTCCCATCCACTGTGCCATTTCGGATTCCCGAGAGTAGTCGGGCGGATAACTCCGCTTTCTAAAGTGCTGTGGCTAAGCTTTATAACACCCTTAGGGGTGCAGGTTCGATCCCCGGCGAGGTCCACTCAGCTTTTCACCCTTCTGGGATCGATGGAATGAGCTGCGCGTTGAGACCCTTGTGGGTGATTAGCCGTGCTTCCAAGTACCTACTATATGCATGCATATGGTGCTCCTTTATTATACAATATTTTTTTTCCATTCATGGACTACCACCTCACAAAGGTTTTGGGGTCTTACTGGCGGTTCTAAGGCCGCGGGGCATTGCAGTGGTCCCTTATCTGGATGATATCCTACTAGCAAGGTCCTGTACCACAATTGTGCTTTCCTTCCTGAGAACCCACGGGTGGAAGGTAAACCTGGAACATTTCCTTTCTGGGAATTGTGTTCGCTTTATTTTTGTGACAACCTCTCTGAAGGTCAGAAGGTTAAGAATGCTGATTTCATGTTGAGTCAGTCCATCCAATCCTCGTCCGTCTGTGGCTCAGTACATGGAGGTTTTAGGATTACTGGTGGCAGCGATGGCTATTGTACCATCTGTATGGTTTTGTCTCAGACCTCTGCAATGACCATGCTTGGGCAGGGGAATGGAGATTGTACAGATCTGTCTGCTAAATATTTTAGATCAACAGACAATGGATTGTCTTCTATGTTGGTTGTCACTGGATCATCTGTCCCAGGGGACATGCTTCCACAGACCCTCTTGGGTCCTAGTGACAAAGGGTACCAGTCTGTTAGGTTGGGGAGCAATTTGGAACTCCTTAAGGGCTTGGGGTGTGTGGACTCAGATGAAAAAGGTTCTCTACTCCCCATTGATATCATTGAGTTGAGAACCCTATTCAATGCTCTTCAGGCTCAGTCTTTGTCGGCTTCAGTCTAGTTTTCTCCAGGTTCCAGTTGAACGACTTTCGTCTGTAGCTTATGTCAATCATCAGGGAGGAACAGGAGTTCCTTAGCGATGATAGAAGGAGCCAAGCTCATTCAGTGGGCGGACAGCTCACTTTTGTTCTCTGTCGGCGGTCCTTATCCCTGCTGTGAAACACTGGGAAGCGGATTTTCTAGACGGACAGGCATTTTCATCCGGGATCATGGAATCTTCATCCGGAGGTGTTTGTCGACCTGATTCTCAGATGGGACAGGCTGGAGTTGAATCTTAGGACATAGCAGAATGCCAAGCTTCCACAATACGGGTATGGGCCGGGGACCTCCAGGCCGTGCTGATAGATGTTTTTGGCAGTGCCTTGGTTATGTGTTCCCTTCATTTGCTCTCCTTCCTCAAGTGATTGATCGTTCAAACAGGAGGGGGCTTCGGGGATCCTCTTCGCTACTGCGTGGCTTTGCAGGACTTGGTGCGCCGATCTGGTGGGCATGTTCTTTCAGCTTCCTTTGCGGATTGACCTTCTAATTCAGGGGTTTCCCATTATCCGAATCTAGTGTCTCTGCAGTTTCCTGCTTGGAGATTGAACGTTTACTCTTATCTAATCGAGATTGTTGTGAGTTGGTACTAGTTACCTTGATTCAGGCACGTATGCCTGTTACTAGGAAACTTTACCATGAGATATGGCGTAAATATCTTTATTGGTGTGAATCCTCGGGCTACTCATGGAGTAGGGTTAGGATTCTCAGGGTTTTGTCTTTTCTCCAAGATTGGAGGAAGGGTTGTCAGCAGGTTCCTTAAAGGGACGGATTTCTGCTTTGTCTATTTTGTTTCTCAAGCGTCTGGCAGATGTTCCAGATGTTCAGTTTTTTTTTTTAATTGTCAGGCTCTATCTAGAATCAGGCCTGTGTTTAGACCAATAGCTCCTCCTTGGAGTTTGGATTTGGTTCTTAAAGTTCTTCAAGGGGTTCCGTTTGAACCTATGCATTCCATGAATATAAAGTTGTTATCTTGGAAAGTGTTATTTTTGGCTGCTTTTTCTTCTGCTCGCAGAGTTTTTGAGCTTTCGGCATTTCAATGTAATTCTCCTTATCTTATTTCCCATGCAGATAAGGTAGTGTTGCGTACCAAACCTGGTTTTCTTCCTAAGGTTGTTTCCAACTAAAATATTAATCAGGAAATTGTTGTTTTTTCCTTGTGTCCTAATCCTTCTTTTAAGAAGGAGTGTCCGTTACATAACTTGGACGTAGTCCGTGCCCTGAAGTTCTACTTGCAGGCGACTAAGGAATTTCATCAATCATCTTCATTATTTGTGTTTTTTTCTGGAAGATGTAGGGGCCAGAAAGCTATGGCTACCTCTCTTTCTTTTTGGCTGGAGAGTATCATCCGTTTTGCATATGAAACCGCTGGACAGCAGCCTCCTGAAAGAATTACGGCTCATTCTACTAGGGCTGTGGCTTCCTCATGGGTATTTGAAAATGATGCTTCTGTTGAACAGATTTGCAAGGCTGCAACTTGGTCGTCTCTTTACACTTTTTCCAAATTTTACAAATTTGGTACTTTTGTCTCGTCCGAGGCTGTTTTTGGAAGAAAGGTTCTTCAAGCAGTGGTGCCTTCCATCTAGGTTCCTGTCTTGTCCCTCCATTTCATCCGTGTCCTATAGCTTTGGTATTGTATCCCATAAGTAAGGATGAAATCCGTGGACTCGTCATATCTTGATAAATGTATTTATTTTACGATATGACAAGTCCACATTTCTAAGACAGGTCTTTATTTTTGTTAAACTTCAGTCACCTCTGCACCTTGGTTTTTCCTTTCTCTTCCTAACTTTGGTCGAATATATATATATATATACAGCTCTGCTGTGGTGCTCTTTGCCTCCTCTTGCTGACCAGGAGGCGATATCCCATAAGTAAGGATGAAATCCGTTGACTCGTCATATCGTAAAAGAAATACATTTATCAGGTAAGCATAAATTTCCTTTTTGCAGTTGTGAATAGGGGGCAAAGTAAATAATTAAAATATATTGCAAAGTTGTTTTTATTATTCTGTATTTTGTATTATTTCGCATATAATTTAGTTAAAAGCACGTTTAAGCAGTGGCAATACAGTGCAACCCTGTAAAAGTTAATGGGACAGTGTACTGTAGATTTTTCTTTCTTTACCTTGTTTTGCAGCAATTTTATCTGCTTGAGTGTATTCAATTGTTTACATATGGCTTGTTTACCTTTATTTTGTCATTTGAAATAGCTGTTTTTCCCTGCTGAAACCACATATACTACATTTTTCAATATTGATGTAATGGCTACAGAATAACTATGCAAACAAGATCCATTAGTACAAATTACACTACTAGTGGGGGTGGTAGAGATAGGTGCTAAAATGTCAAATTTCAATTGTAATCTCAGACAGAGATGAGATAAGGAAATATTTGTGTTTATAAAGAGTGATAAGATAATGAGCTATGTTCTCCATACAAGCTCAGCCCATTGTAATGGGTTATGGTTTCAAAGAGCAAAATCGACTATTTTTTATAAATCCCATACATTTTATACTCTGCAACTGGTTTAACAAGTCATTGAAAGCACATTAAGGGGAAGACATTTTTAAAGTACACCCTTCCTTTAAAAGTAGAGGGTAAATTGAAGTGATGTAAAGGAGCAAAATGAAAATGTAATTTCCATATAACTATAGGGTTAATCGTAATCTTGTGCTTCACTTTTTGGTAGAAAACTATTTGTAAACTTAAGCTTACCTGTCATAAAGAGCACATTCTGGTATTGCAATTGGTTGGTTAAACAGAATTACCAGAGAATGTTTAGCGCGGCTGACATTTGTTTAGCACCTCCTATACTTTTCATGGATAGTGTGTCTGTGCTAAACCTCGCCCAAATACAAGTTGTGAGTTATGTGTTGCGTGCGACTGGAGACCTGAAGTAAAATGTTAGGGCAAGAATAAAAGTATAGCAAATCACATGTAAAACATATGTATACATATACACAAATTCACTTTTACCATATATTAATGTAGCAAGACAAACCTTTTACACTTTGGTGATTGTGGTTCATGTTTTGCAGATAGTAAAATAGCCATTATCAGCTTTGTTTATGGTAACTGGCATCAAACTCATGAAATAAAGTTATAGCTGTTAAATAATAGCTACAGTAACATCATCAAATGATTAGAAAAGTCAGTTTTAAATGTTTATTTTAAAACAACCAGATAGTTTTGAATATAAACTTTCATCACCCCTTTGCCCCGAAATGTCACTGTTTATTAAATATTGCTATTGGCATTTATACCGGTGACTGCTTGTGTGATTCTGGATTTTATATATATATCTGGCCCATAGTAAATGATTGCTTTAAATAAATTAAATTTAAGTTAATTTTATACTAACTATATATTCCAGGATCGGTTAAGAATCCATTAGTTGGCCGCCCCCTAAGTTACACCTTCTTGTGTGGTGTGTTTGGTATGGTTGTGAGCTTTGCTTGCCAGCTTGGCTTCTCCCTTCTATGCGCACACCTGGAGTATATGCAGTGGCGCTAACTTAGCCATGAATTTGGCTGCACTGCCTGCTGCATAAAAAAAAACAACAGTCCAGAGCTGGGAACAGCCAACGTACACTCCAATAAAGCAAGTTTTAAAAGTATGTTTTAATTCATTGCCTGAGTATTTAAGCATGATATATGCACAGCATACATCATGTACATATGGCATGTTTAAAGGGATACTAAAAGCATTTTTTTTTTCTTTCATGAGTCAGACAGAGCATGCAATTTTAAGCAACTTTCTAATTTATTCCTATTGTTAATTTTTCTTCGTTCTCTTGCTATCTGTATTTGAAGAGCAGAAATATACGATTAGGAGCTGTCCCATTTTTGGGTCAGCACCTGGGTAGCGTTTGCTGATTGGTGGCTAAATGTAGCTGCCAATTAGCTGGCGCTACCCAGGGTGCTGAATCAAAAATGGGACAGCTCCTGAGATTACATTCCTGCTTTTTCAAACAAAGATACCAAGAGAACGAAGAGAAAATGATAATAGGAATACATTAGAAAGTTGCTTAAAATTGTGTGCTCTATCTTAATCATGAAAGAAAAATGTGGGTTTAGTATCCCTTTAAATCTTTATTTTTTTATTTTTAATGTTTCCTTTACATTTAAACTAATACTGCAATATCAGTTTTGAGTTTCCTTCAGATTTTTATTGCCCGATAAGGACAACAGCTTCTGCTTTACTGGAATATACTTCTGCAGGCGTGACAAGAAAACCTTCGTTTATTCAGCTTCTTACAAGTTACATGTCTCTAGAGACGTATATTTACATATAGTTATTTATGTGAAACCTATGGTATCATAGTAAAGCAAAAGATGTTCGATAAATCTACACGGCTAATTTTCTTTCTATTATAAGTATAACATTTCATAATTACTCTTATTGGAAATCCATATGTGGATGTTTAGAAACAAGAATTAGCTGCAGCACTCCTTATATGGCAGAATATTTCTATACACTTGGTATATTAGATACCATTACTATTTGCACAAGTGAAGATGTACAGAGAATTCCAACATTTATACTAAGCATATACAGGTGGCCCTCGTTTTACAATGGTTCCATTTACACCGTTTTAGAATAACAACCTTTTTTCCAGTCATGTGACTGCTATTGAAAAGCATTGAGTAGCAGTGCATTTATTAAAATAGCCAGTAGGCGGAGCTGTCCGCTTGTGTTGCAGCAAAGCCAAGCAAGCTGAAATGAATCAGTCAAACCAGACCTGAGCTACTGAGCAGATTTCAAAGGAACAAGATCTTCCTGTCTATAAATCAGTCCAGATTGGAATGCATAGAAAGAGCTGTTTGCAGAAAAATGCAAGTAAAGTCTGTGTTGTGTGATTATTTTATTAGGTTTATAATGCTGTTTAGCAAATGTTTTTGTTAATTTAGTTTAATTATATATTCTGTGTTGTGTGATTATTTTATTAGGTTTATAATGCTGTTTAGCATTTAAAGTCTTCATTTCAAAGCTTTAAAAATAATGTATTAGGTGTTACTTATGACAATTTTGAGAGGGGCCTGGAACCGATCTCCCTCACTTCCCATTGACTTACATTATAAACTGGGTTTCAATTTACAACCATTCCTTCTGGAGTCTAACCCCGGCGTAAACTGAGGGCTACCTGTATATATATATATTCACACACACACACACACACACACACACACACAATGGTTTTCTATTAGGATAATGCAAATAGCTTTTACAGACAATAAGTTGAATGTGCCAAGGAAAGACACACATAGCAACTACTGGTAAAGCTTTATTTTGCTGAGACATATGACTAGCAATTTATTGGCAAGCGTCAGCATAGTCTTAGCTTAATATTGCTTTATATAAATGGAAAGCCAACCATGATGGATCTGCTTCTTCCAGAAACACAGCCTGAAAAGTTCAATCATTTCAGCTCTGGAAAGTAATAGAAAAGAATGATATTGTAGAAGTTACGGTTAGATGAATTACATAACATTTAAGAAATGTGTTACCCATAAAAATAAGTAAATGATGGAAACAGACATCTTTATTATTTCACCGAAGGCTTAGTCATAATCTTGGTCTTCTTTACCTTAAAAAAAACTTTTAAATCGAACCAGGCAAAAACATGTGGCTTGACATTTAAATAAACTAAATAGTATTGCTTGTAGATGTTAATAACAGGTCCATCAGGCTAATATGAGCAGAGCAAATCATGAAACAATCAGCCAAAATAGAGAGAAACTGCCCATAACTGTTTCAAGTATTTTTTTCTTCAAAACCAGGAAAAAGAAAAGGAGGGACCGAGGGGAGGTTTAGAGAGAGAGAAAGGCAAAATATATCAGCCAAGTGTTAACATTTTTAGAATAAATTTACATCTTTTTTTACTGTAAATTTTTAATAGCTAAACTCTATCCACCATATGCCTTATTTGGAGGAGCCAATCTTAGTCCACAGACAACAAGGGTAGCCATGTTTAAAATGCATTATTTGGCAGTTGTTATCTGTTGACGCCAATTAGAGACTGATATGTAGCAGGGTCGGCCTTGATAAGTCAGTAGGGTGCATTTCAAGCTCTGAGAATTAACAACATGCTTAATTTACAGAACTAAATTGCATTAATGAAAATATATAGTACATATCATTTATATAAAAATCTCAGGGGTTTTACTGTCCCTTTAATGTGTTGGCCCTTCTCCCTGTTTTCTATTATTCTGTGATATGCTGTCATTTACCTGTGAGTGTTTTCATTTATGTAACATAACTCATTGACAGAGGTGTTGTTAATATTTAACCATTAAGATTATAGAGATCTTCTTTGTCAAGGTATAGAAATATCTAGTAACAGACAAGTAAGAAATTACAGTTAAAGGGCCAGTCTACTCCAGAATTGTTATGGTTTAAACCCCAAGGCAGAACTTAGAGTGATCTGAGATGTCATCAAAGAAAATGCAGCATGTCTGCAGAAAGAACAGGAACTGTTAGCACTTTAACTTTTCAGTGCTGCTCCACATTAGGCTGTTCTTTTTAAACAGAGCTGTTCTCTGGGTGCATTGTATTAGTTTTCCTTAACACAGTGCATCCAGAGCAAAGTGCTATTTAAAGACAACAGTCAAATATGCAGTAGTGCTGCAAAGCAGCAGTGCATTGATTGTTGTCTGGCCCAGATTTTTGCAAGCTCGTTCACTAGCTTTTCACAGTCAGCAAAGCTGTTTCCTCTGAATGTAAGATGTTCATATTAGCAATGCACCTTTTTAATTACTACATTTCTATGTTAGACTAAGAGAAAAGGAAACAAATTAATTTGAGACATTTTACAATTACTTTTTTTGTCTGCAGCTAATTTGCAATGCAATTTTCAACTACTGCACTAGATTATACTTTAAATATTGCTTTATTCTCCAGTTAACCAACACATTGCAGTTGATCTGGTGCTTTAGTGTAACTGACAAATTTACAATTTTATTTTATTTAAAAATGACCTGCAGAAAAAGTTTCACTAAAAACATCTCATCGCAGAAAGTGAAAAAAAGTTCTGTTTCTGGGGGTTTAAAAAAGATAGATAATCCCTTTATTACCAATTTTCCAGTTTTGCATAACCAAAACAGTTATATTTATATACTTATTACCTCTGTGATTACCTTGTATCTAAGCTTCTGCAAACTGCCCCTTTATCTCAGTTTTTTTGACAGATTTGCATTTTAGCCAACCAGGGCTGACTCATAAGTACCTCCACATGAGTGAGCACAATGTTATCTATGTGGCACACATAAACTAGCGCTATCTAGCTATGAAAAACTGTTGAAATGCCCAAAGTTAAAGGGATACTAAACCCATTTTTTTATTTCATGATTCAGATAGAGCATGAGATTTTAAGCACCTTTCTAATTTACTCCTATTGTCAATTTTTCTTTGCTCTCATGCTATCTTGATTTGAAAAAGCAGTACTGTAAGCTTTAGTGCCAGACCATTTTTTGTTCAGCACATGGGTAGCACTTGCTGATTTGTGGCTAAATGTAGCAAATTAATCAGCAGCTCTACCAAGGTGCTGAACTAAAAAATGGGCCGGCTCCTAACCTTTTATTACTGCTTTTTCAAATCAAGATAACATGAGAACAAAGAAAAATTAATAATAGGAGTAAATTAGAAAGTTGCTTAAAATTGCATGCTCTATCTGAATCACGAAAGAAAAAATGAGGGGTTCGTATCCCTTTAAGAGGCTTAGAAAATTAGCATATGAGCCTACCTAGGTTTAGCTTTCAACAAAGAATACCAAGAGAGCAAAGCAAATTTGATGATAAGAGTAAATTAGAAAGTTGTTTTTAAAATGGCATGACCTATAAGAATCATGAGAGTTTAATTGTGACTTGACTGTCCCTTAAAATTAAAATGTGTAGGCCAATGAAGCCTAGCCAAAATTTGTAGTGCCTTTAACCTGGCTGTAATATAGAGGTATTTTTCAGCACTTTTTGTGGGACAGCATGCTACTACTGTTTATTGCTTGAAACTTCAGTGAAACATCAGCAAATGACTACCTACATATACTTGTAATGTAATACCAACCACCTGGCAGCATACTGCTAGCTGTATCTTGTTTTGTTGTCTATGTTAAATTCTGGCTTCTATAAAGGAATTAACATTTGTAATAGCCTTACCTTTAAAAATAGCAGAAGTGGGTAACTCACTTGAAAGTAACTTATTATAGGAGTTGGCAGATATCCTAACAGATTCAGATACATTTCTGGGACCGGGAGGCAGGAGTTTAGTTCGGGAGATCTAGTGCAGAGTTGTGATGATCCACGGTGGAATCATAATGGTTTTGGGCAGGGTCAGTATTGTGGCTAAGTGGGTCCAAGTTTATTTTGGCCATACATATTTAAAACATGGCTAAATGAAATAAAATAAAAAAAATAGTTGCTAACAGTATTTTGTATCTGTTGTACCACAGGCTGGGATGATACGAACAAATGAAGATGAATATTTCATTGAACCTTTGGAAAAAGGGAAACAAACGGAAGAAGAAAAAGGAAGAATACATGTAATATACAAAAGGTCTACTGCAAAGCAAGTTTCCCTTGATGAACCACAAACCACACCAGGTCAGTTAGAGACAGCTGCCCCTTATGCTCAATTAGCTGTATTTAAAATATTTTTAATGCAGATGTATGATTGCTAAATGGTTAACAAATCGTATTGAGTGAGTGATTACATATTAACCTGTTAACTGGGGATAACACATTAACTTGTCATTTACAAATACTTCCTCACTAGGCATAACAAGGTAAGTTGTGACATTTTCATAATATGCAATAGTAAAGATACCATTGTTATTTCATTCCCACAATGAAAACAGTCACAATGTTTTGATTCCATTTTCCAGAAATGAGCCAGTTAACAAGTTAATATTAAAATTAACACACACTCTTTTTTTAGTCTTATATTTTCCTCTTAGAGGTTGATAAGGCAGTAATTCATAGGAGCTCTTGTTTGTAAGTATTCTGAATATATAAATAATAAGTGTCTAGTATTTTTGGGATATTTTCTATGTGTAAAGAATGACACAAGCATTTTCTTTAAAAAGTGTCACCAGTGTTGTTTTGTCAGAACTTTAAATTAAAGGGACATGATACCCAAACGTTGAAGCACTTTTAAGTGATGCAGTTACATCTACCCCTATATATTTGTTAGCATGAGTGTACTGGTGATCTCCCTTGGCCTAACTCCCATTTGAGTATATACATTTAAAGCCAATGTTGTAGAAAAAAAATCTCCTCCGTTGTCAGTATTGTAACACACAATAGATCATTTAATAGCTCAACTGTACTTTCTATCACTGAAATTTGAAATGCCAGTATTTCCAATGGAGCAGAGGACTCTGGGTGAGAATATGCAACTGGGACATAAATGGATGTTTAAGATAATAGTAAAATTCTTACTATAAATGAGAGAATAAAAAAAAACTAATAGGTGGTGCCTTTAAATATGAATACAAAACAATGAAAGCAATTTATCAAATAGTCCATATGTATCCAAAAAAGTTTAATGTCTCTTCTAACTTCTATCAGCTGATCTTCTCTAAATACATCCTATATATATATATATATATATATATATATACAAAAGGAAAGTACAAGATATAGGAAATAGAGACACATAATATGCAGCAGCCAGTTGTGTTTATTCAGACAGGCTGCACTCACAGAGGTATAGCTCACTGGTTCCAGCAATCCAAAAATTCAACAGGTTTCACGTGTAGAATGAAATATTTATTAAAACAAATAAGAGGACCCTAAACAAAGTGTACCACTATAGAAAATGCATATTTGTAACACATTTCTTTGCTATAAACAAACCATTTCCTCACACAAATGCCACAGAAAATCTAAACTGCTAATGTTTTCACTGCATCAGGGGTATAAGCATATGCAAATGAGCTATGAATGGATGTTGGAAGTAAAAAGGTGAGACATTTTGTAGTGTATTTGCTTATTGTTACCCATAGTCTTCTGCTCCAGTGGTAAACACTGGTAGTTCAGAGGCAGAATGTTCATATAGGCTATGCAGTCATGTGGTATCTGACAAGCTAATACTGCAAAGCCAGAATTAAATAACCATTAGGTGTTACCCTTTGAAAGCTTTATGGCATGTTACATTTACATTTATCATCAGTGTCTCAATTACGGTATAGAACTAACTAAAATCTAGTGATCAATTTTAAAATCAGCCATATACATTAGTGGGAGATTCAATGTTTTGCACTGAAGAGTAAATCAATCCAGTCGCCCTTGCCTGAGGGTTGGAACGTGTCTGTCTAGCTCATTTATGCTTTCATTGATAATGTGGCATAAACAGCAATGCATACACATTTTAATGTAAGGGTGTGCATGTTATATTAATTTGCAAAGAGAATGGTTATAATGTGGTATCACTTTTATATTCTTAAGTTTTCTCAGTGATACCCGTGAGGTAAATTCATTATATCCCAGAAAGCAGTGTCTGTCAGCCTCAAGCACATCTAGAAGGTCAGATTGTAAGTATTTCCCTGTATGGGCTGATCACTTTTATTGACCCACTTGTGCTTATTTAGCAAAATGCTTACCAACATTTTGCTTGTTAGCAATATTTGAGGACTGGAGCTGAGAAACTCTGATATAAAGTGAGACACAGGTCAAGTGTATCACTGTGAAAAGATGTCACATAAACATATCATATATATATATAGCGTTGAATGATGATATTATGTAGCTGAGTGGGGGCAGTGTAATACTTTATAATATCCTAACTTTTTCTGATATCCAAAGCACAAATTAATTGCATTATTTAACAATGTATTGATAATTTGGGTAGTAGTCATTGACTAATTGTAATATTAGCTAATGTTAGCTTCTATTTGGCTAACATTTTAGCACTCAATAAAAAGGTCATGGTAACAACAGTGTGTGCGTGTATATTAGTAGCGGTGTCCAAAAAACGTTTGGCTATATAGTATATATACACACACACATAGATAGATAGATAGATAGATAGATAGATAGATAGACACACACAGATTTGGCAAGCTTGTTTACTGGCTATTTGACAAAGCAGAATATTTTGTCTTATGTGCAGTAAAAGATGAATGAAGCTCATATTAATTTTTAACGCTAGTTTGAACTAAACTGTGATATACCGTTGAATTTACCATAACTTTATTGCTACAGCATATAAAGACAATTATACAAATATACAATTGGGTGCTTCCAACTTTGTAGCAGCAGTTTGAGGAAGGACCTTTTCTGTTCCAGCATGCCCCTGTGTACAACGTATCCATAAAGACATGGTTTGACAAGTTTGGTGTGGAGGAACACTAGTGGCCTGCACAGAACCCAAGCCTTAACCCCAATGAACACCTTTGGGGTGAATTGGAATGCTGATTGTAAGCCAGAAATTCTTTTCCAACATCAGTGGCTGAATGGGCACAAATCCCAACAGGCACACTCCAAAAATCTTGTGGAAAGCCAGAAAATTTGTGGCTGTTACAGCTGCAACTCTATATTAATAACCATGGTCTCAGAATGGGACGTCCAACAAACTGATATAGGTCTGATAGTCAGGTGTCCACATACTTTTGGCCATATAGTATGTGTGTGTGTGATTAAAGTGTATTAAGTACTTTATTTTACATAATGTCTGCTCTAGAAATTTTCTTTATAAGAAGCATATCTCTCTTTTTCTGCTTTGGCTAACAGATTGATTGATAAATAGATAGATAGATAGATAGATAGATAGATAGATAGATAGATAGGCAAATAGTCATCAAAATCATTGAACTACAATTAGCTTTTTCTCACCACAGTTTATTTTATTATTTTCATACATTTTAAAATAAATGAACAGTCATCTGGCTCCCCCTTGCACAAACTGGGGTACTTCAGCTTATAGAAATGGTTGAAATCTTTAAGCACTTCATTTGAGAAAGTTATTTTGTGGTAATTGTCTCTAAACAAAATGAAAGGCCGCAAATGAGCCTTTATCCCTATACTTCCTGTAAGCAATTTCTGTTCACCAGTGAGCCGGAGTGCTTGTGTATATGGTGAGGTTGTCATGACATTGGGCTTAAGTGCCTTTGTCACAGGTGTGAAAAGAGCAAGATTAAAGAATTATTTGGGTGTTGCTCCTGGTTGCTTGGGAATGCAAGACCTTGGAGCAGTCAGACAACACAATAGATTTCTTGCTTTCTAATAACTCCCCTGGGACTTTTTAGCTCTGTAATAAGTTGTCTGTACGATATTCAATCTTAAGAGTGCACTGATTATTTGACAATTAATTTTCTTCACTGCTATATTAATATTCTCAGCAATAATTACTGGACTGTTGGATAACAGTTTGTCTAATCTATGCACAATACAGGAAGCACACACTGCACTGTCCTTAAAATACATTATATAGTTATGTTTAGAAAATTGATCAGTATTAAATTAAATTGTGTATTCTAACTATAGCCTTTTTAGCCACCAAGTTTATTGAATTATATTATCTGCATACATTACAAAGATAAGATAGCCAATTACATATGAATCAGATAATATTTGATTAATTAAAAAATACCTTCATCTTTATCCAAATACATATTTATTGTTTGTTTATTGTCAAGCTCAATGGTTAATTATAACTTCTATATTTCCAGATCTTTTATATTTTACACCAATCATACACCATTTTAAACATTTAATAGATTTCTATATAAACGTATTTCTCTATGTGTGTATGTATATATATATATATATATATATATATATATATATATATATATATATATATATATATATATATATTATGACACAATTCATATATGTATATTAAATATCACATTTGTAAATGTGTCAATTTAAAAGAAATACACAGGCCAAATGATCTTTGTATATTAACATTTGCTTTGATTTTGGTCAAATTGACAAATGCCTTTTAGGTTACAATGTGTGGATTGCAGTACCGTTCTGAAACATTTTTTTTTTTTTTAACAGCTTATTTTTGTAGACAATTAACACATTTCCCTTTTCTGCAGAGATGAAACAAATGTAGGGTTTCCTTATCACTTTTTTTTTTACTGTCTGGGTAGACAAAGGGCTTTATTGAATCCCCTGTAAGAAGCTGAGCTGGCCATTTGATGCTCTGAAAGGAAATTCTCAATGTTGTGGCTGGCTCTGGATTTTTTTCAGCTTTCATAGCCCTTTACAGCAAGTTTTCTTTACATGTTGTTCAAGCAAATAGAGGTCAGTCTGAGGATCTTTTTTTTTTTTTAATGCCATGAGACCCACCCTTTAATCTGTCCTTTCCTGTGGGAATTTTGGCTTTAAGAAAGGAGCCATAGACATTTTGTAATGACATACTTTTACAAGCTACGCATTTTATCACTCAATTACTATAATTCTTCACCAATTGTAATCTGATGCAAAATCAACAAGAAAAACAACATATGGTTTAACTCTTTAAATATTAAATGCAGTACGTTTGTCTTTGTTGTAAAGTCAAGTGTCATTAATTGAAGTTTGATGTTAAAGGCTTCTTAACAATGTCACTTTCTTTTCTTTTCTAATGAAGATTTTCATAACATAAATCTCTGTTTTACATGCCCTGGATTTGCAAGAGTAACTTTCCCTGATTAAATCTCAAGATGCTTTTCTGATAGTTTGATGCACCTGACAAGTGTTTTCAGCAAGCAGTTGGCATATTGTTTGGTTCCTGCGCACGAAACCTGACTTAGTGAACTCCATGGAAACTAAAGGGACACTATGCTTTTGATTTTCTTTGTTCCATGTGAAAGGGGATATATATATATATATATATATTTCCAAATGGTGGAAACCTAAATGAGTGTGTATGTGTGTATATATATATATACTTGCGGGTAACACCTTTTCCTTTGTACACATGTATTTCCTTGCAAACCTCATCCAGCTATCTTCAAAAGAACTAAAAGGAATTCCAATTAGAGAGAAAGCAGGAAGCTGGAAGGACATGACTCTTCCCTGCTTGAAGAGTACATTTTTTCTTTGGTGAAACACTGAACTTTGTTTTTAAAAACAACTTTAAATAACTAAACTAGACTCGCATGTAGTCATGTTATTTAATGTCAAGATCCAGAGTGTCCATACTCTGTTTTCAAGAAGAACAGCAGAATCTAAATGGATATTCCAATTATATTGCCTGTTTCCCAGAGGGTTAAATAATACGGAAGACTTATCCCACCTCCTGAACCTCAATTAACTAACTATGCCTAAAAACGTCTGAATTTGGGGGAATTGTTTAATCTCACTAATCCCCGGTGTAGAAGTGAACGCCTAGGGGTATATACCACACGAATATTGCCCTTTGTTTTCCTCTCTCTATCTCCAAACGACTGTAAAATACGTATTTCCACCTCTCTCCCCCCTTTTTTTGAACAAAAGATGCATTCTCACCTCTCTCTACTTTTGAATAAATTATATAGGACATTTGCCAATGAACTGTAAAGGACACATTACACTATTATTATCTTGGGTCCAATCCTCTATTTTTAAGGGAAGCTGGATATACTCTATTTTTAAGGGATGCTGGATACACACTTAACTTTTATCTCATACTTTGCAAAATACGTGAGAATTTATGGGTTTTTCTCCAGTATAGACTCACATTACAACAATTTAGACTTAGATTCCCCCTATGGTCTCGATTTAGTTTCTAGGAGTCGAAGTTAAGATATTTTCCTCCACATTATTCTCACTAGCTTTATACAACACCACAGCACACGTTGCTGTAATCTCTGAATATACCCGTTTCTCTTTAGCTACTAGCGTAATTATCTTTAGTACTTGTTTCTTATATATCTCCAGAGAATTCACCCTGGTTTCATACTCATTTAATTGTTGCCTTTAACCAACACTGATATTTTAATTTAACTCAATGGTCTAAATCATGCCCTAGTTATACTTGGCAACCTGACTAGTCCTCCAAATTTTGGCCGTCGTTATACACCATCACCTGATGTATAATCCAGATGGCTTCGACTCTCATATATAGTATCCCTCTTTTGACGGGCCACCTGGGCGTTTTAGTTTTTAACTTTTTACTTTTCTATTATTGGTTAGTTTAGCCCACTAACCTTATTCACTGTTGTATTGTATTGACTGACATATATTGACCAACACACCGAGCTAAATATAACATGCTGCAAATACCTAGCAAAATATAGGTAAACTGTACAGGAAAAATCGACCACATCCTCCTGTCATCATCAGTATTATGAGAAATAATTAAGAACTGATAGGCCTAACTGAGCTTTTTACTTTTAGCCCACAAATCCTAATCACTGTGACAATCACTTTGCAAAATGGGTTATTGACTGCTATTTATAGATTCACACACCGAGCAAATAAATGTAACAATATCTAGCGAAATATGTGTAAGTCTGTATAGGATGCATCAACCATATCCCCTTGTCACTATTATAACAGATAAACAAACAATTAATGTCCAATAGGACTAGACCTTTCACACACACCCACAGTATGATTTAATATAAAACGCATCCAATAGGATGCATCGATCATATCCTCCTGTCATTATTATAACAGATAGGTAAACAAACAACCAAGGTCCAATAGGATTAGACTTTTCACACACACCCACAGTATGATCTAACACAAAACACATTCAAAAGTACCAGCCGCTAACCGGCTCTATATCATTATGTTATATATTAAATTTACAACAGAGGAAGATAAGAATGAGTGAGCTTCAACATCTGGACTATCTAAATATAGGCACAGCACCGATTAGTTTAAACAAGAAGAACTGCATATCCTGTATGTGAGATAGAGAAATAAAGAGATAAGCGCCAATGAGATCGGACCTCTTATACACACTCACTGTGTTATCCAATCGCAAGCATACTAAACATTACGCTCGCATAACAACACTATCTCATAGCCAATAATACCAACCGAAAAAACGTCTGCGTAGTTTATCTTACTGTATTTGCTGGAAATTGATTATAAGAAAACCTCTGACTCCCCTAATACAAAACCCTAAAACAAAAAGGCCAAAAAGCAGCTACGATATACAGCTTTAAAGCAGAAAAGGCTGGGTCTGATTATGTAAACCTTTTTGAACGTTTGATATAACTACATAACACATTCAAATATAGATGTTATATATAAAGGATTTTAACGTATTTATTACAAATGTTATTATGAATTTCATTGATTTTAAGAAACCGGAAGTACTAGACAGACACTTCCGGTTCATAACCAAGCTGACCGGTTAACAATCCGGTATTAAAGACCACCATACAAACTTAAAACCAGTCTTGATAAAGGTCTTTGAAAGACCGAAACGCGTCGACTGGTAAGCCTAGTTTCATTTTTATATCTGAGTGTAAACAATCTACACTATTGCATCTTTCTCTTACAGAAGGATTGCCCAGGGACCAATTAAATTTGCTAAGAAGATTGTACACCATAGATTTATATACAGCAATTGGATGCTGACATTTACATAAATTGGAGCTGTACACTTTTGCCTACTTCTCCTACACTTATCATAGGATTCATTAATATTGCATCTGGTTATTTGACCTCTACCACTCACAATTTTGTTTCTTCACACGGATTTCTACACACCTTATTTTCGGACTACACCTATTTTTTGTTTTTTATTTTTTTATTTGTATAGTTTTTATTATTTTTTACGGAGCTTTTATTTTTCACAGAATTTTTATTTTTATTATTATATTTTTTCACATAGTTTTTATTCATCATCACTTCTTCCATCAAGTTTTTCCTCACTAGGATCTATTGGACATTTATTATTCAGCATATTATTTTATGACTCCACAATTTTTTCTATTTTTTCTATGTTAAACACATAGTCAAAGGACCCTTCTTAGGTGCACGCTTGCACCTTACTATTAACCCACTAGGGAGAGTAGTTTCTCCACTTTTATATCCACGTTATCCACTACTCATTTTTAACACAGACTATTCTTTACTCAAACACAATTTACATTTGTTTAATGAACCTAAACCATCTCTCAAGCCATTAATCTGACAGGCAGCATTGTATTGTGTTTTATCGCTTTTTAACACATTGTGTTTTATCGCTTTTTATCACATTGTTGTATAACTCATTTTATGTATGTATAATTAACATGGATCCATGAATTAAATGTTTTGCTTAATGAATTGTACCATTACATTTGTACTCTTGTTGTAAATATCAACGTTCTGGTTAATTAGACCCAGCCTCCGTCAAGTTTGGCGCTTTGGTGCTCAACAATTATTTCTGTTTTCAACTCACATGGTGCATAGCCAGCTTACCTTTAGTTTCTCCCTTTCCAGGGAGGGTTGAGATCTCCGTGTCTGACAGAAACTCCAGACTCCTCCTCTTTCACAAAGTCTCACCCACTTAGAGTGAAATAGTCCTATTTCTGCTAAGGGGAGCTAAATAACCCCAGAGCCACACAGAAATGTAAGCACCATATATTTCCCCACAGTGCAGGGTGATCACACAGCAGGACTGCTGACAGGCTTGCATTTAGTGTATTGTAGGAAGTGTTATTGCCCATTACTAGATGATCTCACTATCCCTCTAACCACCAGACTGTGCTCCAGCTCCTCCCGCCAGCAGCAGCAGTGTTTACTGAAGTATTTCTGTTCTTTGTCCAGGGGGAACTTAGTTCCACCTGCAAAAATATTGCAGGAAATTCGTTCCTATGCGTTCCCTCTGGACTTGACCCCTGATGTTATTGTTATAATTCAGCATTTGCCTTGCATTAGGTTATCTTATAATTCCAAAAACCTTTATTGTGTCTCTATTTAAGATTACTATTATGAGAGGAGTCTGATATAAACTTATTTCTGTAGGATCCCACAGTTGCACTTAAAAAAATGGATGTGTTTTGCCATTTGTCTTTTTTCAAAATGCTTGTGGGTATGTGCGAGTGCCTGGGTGTGTGTTCATAGATATGTGAGAGTGTATATGGATATATGTGTGAGAATATGAGTGTGCATATGGGTATGTGTTTGAGAATGTGAGAGTACCTGGATGTGTGTTCACAGGAACGTGATAGTATATATAGGTATGTGTGCGAGAATGTGAGAGTACCTGGGTGTGTGCTCATAGGAACGTGAGAGTAGGTATGGGTATGTGTGTGAGAGTCTCTTTGTGTGTGTGAAAAGTGCTTGTGGATATAAGCCTGAGGATGTTAGAGTGCTTGGTTATGTGTTTGTAAGGGTGTGAGAGTGTCTGTGAGGATATGAGAGGGCATTGGGGTTTGTGTGGAAGGATGTAAGAGTGCAGGTGGGCATGTGAGTGAGGATGGTAGAGCACATAGGGGTTTGTGTTTAAAGATTTCAGAGTGCATAGGGGTTTGTTTATAAGGGTGTGAGAACGGCGGTGGGTATGTAAGTATGGATGTGAGAGTGCATAGGTGTTTTATATCTAAGGAAGTGAGAGTGCATAGGGAGTTTTGTGCACGGATGTCGTGCAGGGTATAGACTTTATTCCTTGGTACCCTAAAGGTGGCAATTGAGAAGCCAAATTGGGTGAAAGAGAAGTTTTTTGGATCTTCCACCTCAAAACCAGAGTACTGTTAGGTTTAAATATTAAAATGGATGTTAATTTATTTATTAAGAGCCAAACAATTGAGTGTCTTTCTAGACATGTTCTTCTGAAATTTAAGCAATTTATGGATGTTTAAACTTTTTTTCACTATGTTGTCTTCCCTCTTTCCTAAAGTAATAACATGTTAGAATAGGGTCTAAAGGGTTAAAGTTTTTAATTGATTGGCTATTCACACCTATAAATTAAGGTTAACCAAATCCCTGCACTTTATCAGTGAACAAGTACGCTAGAGGCATGAACCTAAAACGCGTCTGATGTAACAGGGGGTCTTGTTTTCCCTTATTTTCCTTTTTTGCTCTTATTTTGGGCTACCGTTCAAACGTTTGTATTTGCTTTTCTAATAAAGGATTTTAAACTTTTACATTTGGAGTGCCTGAATATCTGTTTCTCTACTCAAGAAACAAAAGAGGCTGCAGCACTCTAACATGCTTCATTATTTTATTGGGTCAGTAAACAAAAAACAGCAGTGTTTCGGGTGTTAACCCTTAATCATGCCAGTGGATATGTGATCAAGGATGTGAAAGTGCATAGCGGTTTGTGTGTAAGGGTGCAAAACTGCATAGGGTTTTGTGCATAAGTGTGGAGAGTGTGTGTGGGTATGTGAGTGAAGATGTGAGAGTAAATAGTGGTTTGTGCACAGGGGAGAGAGTGTGCATGCGAGTATGTGAGTGATGATGTTAGAGTGCTAAATGGAATGTGAATGAGTGTTTGTGGGTATGTCAGTCTGAGTGCATAGGGGTTTTTGCATAAGGGTGCAAGAGTGTTTTTGGGTATGTAGTTGTGAGTGCATAGGGGTTTGTGCACAGGGGTGAGAGAGTGCTTGTGTGTATGTAAGGATGTGAGAGTGCAAAGTGGTATGTGAATGAGTGTTTGTGGGTATGTAGGTGTGGCTGCATAGGGGTTTGTGCATAAGGCTAGATTTGCAAGGGTAACTTCCCCTGCAGACATTACCTCTCAAGATGCTTTTCTGATGGTTTGATGCGCCAGACAAGAGTATAGAAAATTTTGATTTGCTTAATTTTCAGCAAGTATTTGGCAATACTGTGTTAGTGCATTGGGGTTTGTGCATAAGGGTGAGAGTGTGTTTGTGGTTATGTAAGAGTGCATAGTGGTTTGTTCATATGCGGGAAAGAATGTTTGCTGCTATGTGAATGTGAGTGCATTTGGGAAAGTGTTTGTGGGTATGTGAGTGCATAAGGATGGGAGTTTTTTTGGGTATCTGAGTAAGAGTGCAAAAAGGGTTTGTGCATAAGGGTGGGAGAGTGTTTGTGGGTATATGAGTGATTGCATATGGGTGGGAGAGTGTTTGTGGGTGTGTGAGTGTGAGTGCATATCGGTTTGTGCATACGGCTGGGATAGTGTTTGTGGGTATGTGAGTGTGATTGCATATGGGTTTGTGCAAATGGGTGGGATAATTTTTGTGGGTATGTGAGTGTGATTGCATAGGGGTTTGTGCATATGGGTGGGAGAGTGTGGGTATGTGAGTGTGATTGCATAGGGGTTTGTGTATATGGGTGGTAGAGTGTTTGTGGGTATGTGAGTGTGATTGCATAGGGGTTTGTGTATATGGGTGGGAGAGTGTTGTGGGTGTGTGAGTGTGATTGCATAGGGGTTTGTGTATATGGGTGGGAGAGTGTTTGTGGGTATGTGAGTGTGATTGCATAGGGGTTTGTGTATATGGGTGGGGGAGTGTTTGTGGGTATGTGAGTGTGATTGCATAGGGGTTTGTGTATATGGGTGGGAGAGTGTTTGTGGGTATGTGAGTGTGATTGCATAGGGGTTTGTGTATATGGGTGGGGGAGTGTTTGTGGGTATGTGAGTGTGATTGCATAGGGGTTTGTGTATATGGGTGGGGGAGTGTTTGTGGGTATGTGAGTGTGATTGCATAGGGGTTTGTGTATATGGGTGGGAGAGTGTTTGTGGGTGTGTGAGTGTGATTGCATAGGGGTTTGTGCATATGGGTGGGAGAGTGTTTGTGGGTATGCGAGTGTGATTGCATAGGGGTTTGTGTATATGGGTGGGAGAGTGTTTGTGGGTGTGTGAGTGTGATTGCATAGGGGTTTGTGCATATGGGTGGGAGAGTGTTTGTGGGTATGCGAGTGTGATTGCATAGGGGTTTGTGTATATGGGTGGGAGAGTGTTTGTGGGTGTGTGAGTGTGATTGCATAGGGGTTTGTGCATATGGGTGGGAGAGTGTTTTTGGGTGTGTGAGTGAGAGTGCATAGGGCGAACATGTATGGGTTTCATGTTCTGGGCTTTTACGGGAATCAGTGTTGATCCTGGAATTGTCTTTCAATTTTCTAATCTAAGGGGTTAATTTATGATAGTGCGAGCGGACATGATACAATGTGGCCTATCATGTCCGCTGCACATGATTTCTGTCCGCGGCCTCAGAGCAGGAGGAACAGCGGTCTTTAGGCTCGCCGGAAACAAGGGGCCTCAAGCTCCATACATAGCTTGATAAATCGGCCCCTAAGAGTTGTTGCTGTTATAATTAACCCCTTAATGACAAGTGACGTACCAGGTACGTCCTGCAAAAACTTGCAGTTAGTGACAATGGACGTACCTGGTACGTCACTTGTCTAAGAGAGTGCTGGAAGCGATCGCAATCGCTTCCAGCAGCTCTCAGGGTATTGCAGTGATGCCTCGATATTGAGGCATCCTGCAATACCCTTAGAAAGCATCCGATGCAGAGAGAGCCACTCTGTGGCCCTCTCTGCACCGGTAGCGATGCGGCCGGTTCGTTGGTGGGTGGGAGCGCAACAGGGAGGCGGGTGGGCGGCCCATCGCTACCCGGCATCCGGCTCCTGTTAGTGCAATGTGCACGCCGGGTGCCGGGAGCGTGCGGGGGCGCGCATGCGCGTGCGCGTGCGCGCGCGGGTGCGCGCGCACGCCCGCGATCACCTAAACACACTGACACCAATGAGTGGGAAGAGGGGGGGGAATATATATATATGAGGATCTGGGAGGGGGAGGGGGTTGGGGTATTGTGGGGGGCTGCTACACTACAGAAAAAAATAAATTAGAAATAAAAAATAATAATTAAAAACACTTTTTTGGGGGGCAAATTGGGTACTGGCAGACAGCTGCCAGTACCCAAGATGGCGGCAATTAGGTAGGGGAGAGGGTTAGATTGCTGGGGGGGGGGATCATGGAGGTTGGGGCTAAGGCAGGAGTCCATCACAGCTAAAACATTTTATTTTTTTTTATTAAAAAAAATAAAAACTCCTTTTATTTAGTACTGGCAGACTTTCTGCCAGTACTTAAGATGGCGGGGACAATTGTGGGGTGGGGGAGGGAAGAGAACTGTTTGGGAGGGATCAGGGGGTGGGATGTGTCAGGTGGGAGGCTGATCTCTACCCTAAAGCTAAAATTAACCCTGCAAGCTCCCTACAAGCTACCTAATTTAACCCCTTAACTGCTGGGCATAATTTACGTGTGGTGCGCAGCAGCATTTAGCGGCCTTCTACTTACCAAAAAGCAACCACAAAGCCATATAAGTCTGCTATTTCTGAACAAAGGGGATCCCAAAGAAGCATTTACAACCATTTGTGCCTTAATTGCAGAAGCTGTTTGTAAATAATTTCAGTGGGAAACCTAAAGTTTGTGACAAAATTTGTGAAAAAGTGAACTTTTTTTTTTATTTGATGACATTTGGCGGTGAAATGGTGGCATGAAATATACCAAAATGGGCCTAGATCAATACTTTGGGTTGTCTTCTAAAAAAAAATATATACATGTCAAGGGATATTCAGGTATTCCTGACAGATATCAGGGTTCCAATGTAACTAGCGCTAATTTTGAAAAAAAGTTGTTTGGAAATAGCAAAGTGCTACTTGTATTTATGGCCCTATAACTTGCAAAAAAAGTAAAGAACATGTAAACATTGGGTATTTCTAAACTCAGGACAAAATTTAGAAACTATTTAGCATAGGTGTTTTTTGGTGATTGTAGATGTGTAACAGATTTTGGGGGTCAAAGTTAGAAAAAGTGTGTTTTTTTCAATTTTTTCCTCATATTTTATATTTTTTTTTATAGGAAATTATAAGATATGATGAAAATAATGGTATCCTTAGAAAGTCCATTTAATGGCGAGAAAAACGGTATATAATATGTATGGGTACAGTAAATGAGTAAGAGGAAAATTACAGCTAAACACAAACACTGCAGAAATGTAAAAATAGCCATTGTCATTAAGGGTAAGAAAATTGAAAAATGGTCCGGTCATTAAGGGGTTAACATGTGATACTTCAGTTTTTGTAAAAAAATATTTTATGTGAAACGTTTGCAGGGAAGTTCTATAACTTGAGAATGGAGTTTGCCAGATGTTTGGACAGTAAAGAACCTTTTAATAGAATACATTTTTGACATGTGTTACACAGGTGTAATGATCACTAAAACACAAATTACAGTATCATTGTTGCATATGAGAATGAGGGAATATGGCTGCAACATGTTTGTTACAGACTTGTAATGCTCATAGCCATTGTGCAGTTTAATGGGACTAATCATGACAGAGCTGTCATGAGATGAAATCAAACATTTTGGGTTGTGAGTTTAAAGGGACATGGAACCCACATTTTTTTTATTTCATGATTCAGAGAATACGATTTTAAACAACTTTCCAATTTAGTTGTATTATACAATTTGCTTCATTCTTCTGGCATCCTTTTGTTGTAGAAGCACCAATGCACTTCTGGGAGCTAGCTGAATGCAGTGTTATAAGATGAGGTATATATGTGCAGCCACCAATCAGCACCCCCAAAGTCTACAAAGGTATCCTTTTCAACAAAGGATATCAAGAGAATAAAACATTAGATAATAGAAGCAAATTGGAAAGTTGTTTAAAAATCATATGCTCTATCTGAATCATGAAAGAAAAAATTTGGGTTTTATGTCCCTTTAACCTGTAGTAAAACTTGAGCAGTTACTTTACCCCGATCTAATCCTAATATAATTAAAAGCCCAGGAAGTTATGTTTAAAGGTCATACAATTTTAACAACTTTCTAATTTACTTTTATTATTAAATTCTCTTGGTATCGTTGAAAAACCAGGGACATAATCGTAGGAGCAAGCACGTGTCTGGACCACTATATGGCAGCAGTTTTGCAACAATGTTATCCATTTGCTAGAGCACTATATGGCAGCACTATTTCCTGCCATGTAGTGCTACAGATACCTATCAGGTATCTCTTCAACAAAGAATAACATGGGAAGAACGCAAATTTGATAATAGAAGTAAACTGGACACTTTTTAAAAATTGTTTTCTTTGTCTAAATCACAAAATAAAGTTTTTGGGTTTCATATCCCTTCAAATGTGTTCTTTTGGGAGAGGTGTCATTTACAGTTAACCCATTGAGACCTAAAGACCTGTTTATAACCAAAAGACCCATCATAGGAGCCGCATTATCAAGCTCTGATTGAAGCTTGATGCCCCTTGTTTCCTGGGAGCCTTCAGACCGCTGCTCCATAACTTGTCCTCCATAACTTGTCCGCAGGGGGTGATTGACACCCCCTGCTAGCAGCTGATTGGCTGCAAATCTGCAGGGGGTGGTATTGCTCAAGCTTGTGCAATGATAAATGCTGACAGCGTATGTGCAGCGGACATGATACGCTACATTGTATCATGTCCGCTTGCACTTTGATAAATATGCCCCATAATGTCATTTCCACTTTTACTTCATGAATAATAAGATTGAGGGAGTCGCGTGTGTTCCATGCACAGAAAAATGTAAATTGGATATTTAGGCCTAAAAAAACTAACACAGAGCTTAAATGGACAGTAAAGTCAGAATGAGGCTTTCATGATTCAGATAGAGCATGCTATTTTTAATGTCTTTGCAATTTACTTCTATTAGCAAATTAGCTTTGTTCTCTTGGTATCCTTTGTTGGTGAGCATACCTAGTAGGTAGGCTCAGGAGCAGCTATGCACTACTAGGAGCTAGCTGAACACATCTGGTGAGTCAATGACAAGAGGCATATATGTGCAGCAACAAATCACCAGCTAGCTGTCAAAAAGGATTTCTTGGACATTGATGCTGCTATTTGAATGCTTCTATAGAATTAATGGTAACATTTGAATATCAAATGCTAAAGGCTCATTAAACACAAACTTAAATCATCCAAGAAAAAGGTTTATTGAATCATTGCTGAGCTGCATTTCTTTACAAAGCCCTGAAAATGATGCTAACAAAATTATAGTTTGCTTATAAAATATTTATTTTGTAAATATTATATATCTGATAATTCCACAAGGCATCCCCTGTGAGGGTCAGCATAAAAAACTGTCTGATCTGGTGAGGTTTTTAGATAATCAGCACTTTGGTGTTAAACACATAGTTAAATTCAGCTCCAGAGCAGTAATACATCACTGGTAGCTAGCAGTGCACATCAGGTGAGCCAATGATAAGAGGCAAATGTGTGTAGCCATCAATCTTCAGCTTGCTCCTGGTAGTGCTCTTGAGCCTACCTAGGTATGCTTTTCAACAAAGGATACCGACGGAATGAAGTAAATGTCATAATAGTAGTAAATTAAGAGCCTGGATCTGGACGCTTGGATGACCTGATGTGGCCCCACAGGGTGAAATTTGAACAGTCCTATCCAACACTGATCAAACTGTTTTAAGAGTTAAATTACATAAAAAGCAGTGAAAATAATATAAATATACTGCAAACGTGTTTTTTTTTTTTACTACAAATAATAAACATTTCCAGTCTCTCTTGACAAGCACAGTAGACCAAACTTCAGATGACTGTCAATGACATGATGTACCTCAGATATTCCACTGGATAACATTAGTCATATTAGCATGCACTATTTTATTTCACATTTTTTTTAGATTGGCTGAAGTCCTTTTCAGAAACTTCTGCTTGTGGTGTTTATAGCTCTTGCGGTTCAATTTTATTGTGGTGGATTATTTGGCTGAATGAATAACAACATATCTGATTAGGTTTGTTTGTTTAGTAGCCAATATGATTTGTGTCTTTCAAAATATCAGAAACGGACCTCCTGTGTCTATTTGTGTAAAGAGAGTGTGCTCATTTTTAAAGTAACTGATTTTGCTACAAATGTAACAATTGTTGTTACATCACATAATCAAGTAAATGTCAGAAATTACTTATGCAAACAATGTAGCAGATAAACTGCTGTTAGAGCGTTGTTAATAAATATCTATTTCTAACTGTAGTGTGTTTGCTTCATATAGTCCAGGAACGGACAACCCTCTGCCCTGAACTAACAATGTGTGCCATAAAGTTTGTTGCCCCAGGAAAAAACAAGAGTATTTTAAATATTTTTGCAATTTGTTTTTATATTATCTAATGTGTTTCATTCTCTTTGTATCCTTTGTTGAAATGTATATCTCGGTAGGCTGATTGATGGCTGAACATATAAGCCTCTTGCTATTGGCTTTCATTACTGCTCCTTCAACAAAGGATGACAAGAAAATTAAGCAAATTAGATAATTGAAGCAAATTGGAAAGTTGTTTAAAATTGAATGATCTGTCTAAATCATGGAAGAAAATGTTTGGGTTTCATGTCCCTTTAAAGCTTATATAATATTGTTCTGCAGCCCCTGTGTGTTAGGAAGTTTACCATTATAGCGCGGGCTCGCAATCCAGTAGCACTCCTCTCTTAATATGAGCAATGCTGAGCCAATGAGAAGAGGCATGTATGTGCAGCTAGCAATCACCAGCTAGCTCCCCATAGTGCACTGCTGCTCATGAGTATATGTAGGTATACACTTCATCAAAGAATTTGAGAACAAAGCAAATTTTATAATAGAAGTAAATAAAAAGTTGTTTAAAACTGCATGCTCTATCTGAATTATACATTTTTAAAGTTGACATTGTTGTCCCTTTAATATTTTTTTTTTTTTTACATTAACACTTTTATATAAGTTAAATGACCAAATACACTATGAGTTTGATTCTCTAAAAGTTGCCACTCTAAAAAGATCTGTCAGTTCTATGAGATCCTTCACAACTGTGTAACCTATACATACCTCTGTATGTGAAGGCGAGACATATGCATATAGTAAAAGCAGGGGCAGAACTACTATTGGTGCAGCAGGTGGCACTAGAGCCCAAGTGCTGGGGGGCCCATAGTCTTTATGTAGGTGTGTGCAGTATGTGTACAACCTAATGCAGAGTAGCCTTTTATTAGTGCAAATTGCTTGTCCATCTATCCATTATCACAGTCATTATACAGAGCTGAGTGTATTGCTATTGCTACTACTGAGTTATGTTTGGGGGGACCCAAAAATATTTGTAGTATAGTGAGTAATAAAATCACACTGAATATATGAACTTCATTTCTCTCTTTGGAGCTATACTTTAAGGGTTCACAGAGCTTGTATAGTTCTTTTTTTATCCTTATAGATACAGGACCTCTTTTTTTCTTTAGTTGTTTATAAGGTGTACTGAAAGTTTTTTTATGTATGCCGACCGTTACACTCTGTTGCCACTACTGCATTTCAGATTGATCCATATTTCTCATTATAGATCTCAATATAACAAAAAAAAAATAAAAAATAAAAAAAAAATATATATATATATATATATATATATATATATATATATATATATATATATATATATATATATATACAGGGAAATAATTAAAACGGTCTTTATGTATATATAAAAATTATAATCTTTAAAGAACAAATTTCAATTCACAGATAAAATCACTACCTTTGTAAGTTTGAATATATTTTTTTTGAGATGTTAAATCACTTGAGAATTACTTTTTTAACACGGGTGCATCGTGCAAGATTGTGGTAATAGCGAGAAAGTTGCTGAAAAGGGATAGAGCCTACTGTGTAAACCTAATATTTGTTTTTAAGCATGTGCGCATTTGTGTGTGTGTGTGAATGCACGTTTATGTGTGCTTGCGTGCACGTGCATTTGTGTGTGTATGGTAATGTGCTTATGTGTTTATGCATGTGCATGTGTGTGTTTGCTTGTGCACATATGCATGTGTGTGTGTATATGCTTGTGCGTATATATGACTTTTATTTAGATGACTCGTCAATTGTATGCTATGTAGTATTCAAATGTTGTGGGGAAATATTTATGCATTCTTTCTTGCCAGTAAGAAAATGACTTCTAATTCTTCTGCAGGCGAGTGATGATTCACAAAATTGCACTTATCTTCACAATGGCTCATTTCATCCCAATGTACCCTCACTTAGTTAATCATTAATGGAGGTATGAATGAAAGCTTAATTGTACTTAATTGTTAAGTTGTAACTAAAGGGATTCCAACCATGCAACCGTTCAAAGCTCATAAAATGCTTTTATTATCAATTGTAGCCTTTAGACAGGCTTGTGCACCTGCAAAAATACTAAACAGTGGGAAGTGGTTTCTTCAATAACAAGTGAATACCAAACATTAGAGGGCAGAAGTCAAATGTCCCTAATTATGGCTATGATAGCCATGATTCCAAATAGTTGTGAGAACAAATTGTAAATCAAAGTGTGCTGGTAAGGTATTCCCCCTTTAAGCTATTTTAAAATACACATTTATCAAACTGGAAAGAAAGTCGGATAAGTGTAGACTTTTGTACTGTTAAAATACCCTATTGATAGAAAAACATTAGGTATATGCCAACAAATATATAAAATTAGCTTATTCTGATTTATATGAAGAGATGTGATTCAATCTCAGTAGAAACAAGATACACTTGTGTCATATCTGAGAAGATGTTAATTATTTATAGGGACTCTATTTTGCAACGCTTTAGAAGATGACCGAGACTATGGGGTAGATTTAACAAATGTCGGCCAGCGGATCATGTCCACCCGACATCGCTAAATGCTGACAGCAGACGCTGTCAGCATTTAACATTGCACAAGCATTTCTAGTGAAATGCTTGTGCAATGCCACCCCTTGACAATTGGTGGCCAATCGGCCACTAGCAGGGGGTGTCATTCATCCCGATTTTATCTGATTGGGATGATTGCTCTCCGCCACCTCGGAGGTGGTGGTTGAGTTAAATTTCCGGCGAAAGCTCGCGCAGAAATAGCTGCATTCGCAGCATGATAAATCAGCCCCTATATGTCGAATTTAATCTAACCTATTGCTATAAATGCAGATCTTTATTTGGTTAACAGAAGAACTAATACTTTGGTTATAAATATACTTTTTAACCTATATTAAAATTATTTTGTTTAGCATAGATTTGTAGTTTTTTTTAATGCAATAGATGTCTGCAGTATAAACAAACATTTTTCAAATGTTTAGTGTTTGACATTGTTCTGGTCATTATTTAGAAATAATTTAAAAGAAGCAACACCCAATCATAAAATATCAAGGTGGTATAGTAAAAATAGTAAAATATTACTGTGATGACATTGAACTCACGTTTAATTGTACAAAAATAAATAATTTTACATTGCACTTTCAATATTTATTGTGCCATCTTGTAATTTAATGCAGAAACCTGATACTATTATATACTGCATAGTCATTGACTTATATGTGCAGGACGTTGATTACATTTAATCCTAATTGGTCACAGCAAAGGAAGTAAGATTATTATTATTAGTTATTTGTAGAGCACCAACAGATTCCACAGAGCTATAAATATAGGTATAATATGTAAAGGTAGTATTTATAGGAGCAAATGGATGGAGGGCTCTGTCAAGAGATGCACTGTTATTCAAGGGGATGAAAACAGAGGCAAGGAACTGAGGTGAGGAAAGGTTAGCATACATTATATGCTTCTATGATCAGTAAGGTCTTTAAGGAGTGCTTGAAAAGTAGGAGAGAGTTGTGGAGCGAGAAACAGAGTGTCAACAAGATTGGGACAATTCTGGAGAAGTCCTGTAGATGGGAATGGGAGAAGGTAACGAGAGGAGTAGTGAAAGAAGGTCAGGTCAGAGAGTATAAGGGAGGCAAGGTCACAGATATAAGGGGGAGTGACCTCTTGTTCGCATTGCATGGAAGCTTTGCACTTACACGCGCACGCTTCCATAGGTTTTAACGGGAGCCTGGTTCTGATGCTAATAGACACGGCACAGAACCTAGCGCAGCGAAGGGAATAAGTTGTGCAGCGTTGGGCAGCATATTTAATATATATATATATATATATATATATATATATATATATATATATATATATACATACTTATGTCTTTATTTGTGAAGGTATATATATATTTACAGTTTAAAACAGTCCCCATTGACGGCTATGTAAATGCCCTTTTTAGTAAATATAGCAAAAAAGTCCAGCAAACACTGTAAAGGTATTGGGTGCAAGCTATAACAGGGCACTGCACAACCCTGTATGCATATCCAAAAGTCAAAAAGAATAGCAGCACTCCATAATAATAATTACCAATGTTTTATTGTAGCCAAAAGCACAAGGGAAGCAGCAACGTTTCGGACTACATGTCCATCATGCTATACCTACATCACTTCCACTTCCTCCTTATATACCCAACAAGGTGCACACCCACCAAACAACAATTAACACTTCACATCCCATGACCGTCATCTATTTCTTAAGGGGAAATATGCTCTAATATTTGGAATCTAAGTTGACTAACCCCATGTTGGGCCTCCATAAAATGCGTAGCAACTGGTGATTTCAAATTTTTTCTCCTAATACCTGACTTATGCTCAGTGATCCTATCCCTAAGCCTACGGGTCGTTTCACCTACATAAATAGGGCCACACGGGCACTTAAGGAGGTATATCGCAAAGTCAGTGTTGCAAGTAAGAAACTCTTTAATCCAAAATGTTTTCCCTGATTGAGGATGTACACAATTTGGCCCCTTTATCATGTTGTTACAATGAGAGCATCCCAAGCAGGGATAGCAACCTACGTTTTTCTTTGTGTTATAACTTTGTCTATCAGTTTTGGCACTGCCAATATCAGCTTTTACCAGAGTATCTCTTAAATGTATCCCTCTTTTATAAGCTGGCATAGGGAGATTCTGAAACTCTGGTATACCCGGATTACAATTTTTTTAAATATACCAATGTCTATGAATAATCTTCTGGATCTGAGTACTCAATTCATTATATTTAGAAACAAATACCAATCTGTCTTTATTTCTATCCTTAGTTTTTGCTTGTGGCTTGAGCAAATTATCTCTAGCAATCTCCATAGTGTTCTTAATTTCTTTTTCAATCAATTCTTTATCATATCCTCTGTCCAAAAAGAGATTAACCATCTCCCAGAGTCTTTCTTCACTTTTTCTGTCATCTGACACATGCCCTTTTTAGTGCCTTTTTTTTCTAACACCCCACATCCCCTCCCTTTAACCCCTTATAACTGTTTAGTGAAGTTATTTAAAATAAAATAAAGATGCTCATGATTTTTATTTTAAAAAAATGAACAGTACAATTTATTTTGGGGGAAATTCCTTAACTAGAGGTCTGACCTCTGGTTAATGAATTCTAGCGCAAAGTGCTACCGAGAGCTTGCAGTAACATTAACCAGCCACTTGTAATGTCTGGCTATGTAACGTGTGCCCGTAAACAGACACATTTTCCCCTTTACAGGTGCACGTTAAAATAGCTCTTCAGTTGTAATCTAGCCCTATGCGTTTTACTCTGGAGGCTCGAGGAAGCCAGTCAAGGGATTGGCAGAGAGGTGCAGCAGATGAGGAGTGACGTGTAAGGAAGATCAGCCTGGTAGAGGCATTCATTTTGGATTGTAAAGGAGATATACAGCAGCTAGGGAGACCAGAGAGGATCAAGTTACAATAGTCAAGACAGGAATTTATGAGAGAGTGTGTTAAAATCTCAGTTTTCTCTAGTGTGAAGAAGTGGCACATTTTGGAGATGTTTTTAAGGTGGATACAGCACAAAATGTCTAAACACTACATGGGAGGAGTGATAAAAATAAGATAAACAATACTCAACAGACTTTTCAAGGTGAATGCCTTGGGCCCGCAAAATAATACATGTTTTTCTAACAACATTAAAGTTCTGAATTCTTTTAAAGTATTTATTTAGCATGCAGGTCTTTGATATGTACATATAAAAATACTAATATCCCTTTAATGATGGTGTTTTGTTGGGGCAGCTTAATTTGAACTTTAATGGTGACTTAGGACAAAGGACAATGCTACCCATATATAAATATGTTATAACTTTTAAGGTTTTTCTAACTGGATTCATGATTTCTTAACAATGTATCTCTCTCATTCCTTTGCTTTTTTTCTTCCCTTTTCCCTCCACGGGCAATTTTTCAATTGGCTGATTTAGCAATGTTATTTGTAGAAGCTCCTTTTCCTGTCCCTGCAGTATAAGCTTATCAGCTGTAGTCAACAGCCCCAAGAAAAAGGCAAGAGAAAACTACATCTATCAGCTTATATTAATAGATGTTATCCAGTTAAAGTTTAGGTCAGCTTCCACTATTCAAACAGAATAGCTAACTATAAACACTCCTTCTGAAATTCAGGACAGTTTAACAAAAAGATCATTACTTTGTCTTACCAGCAGTAGTGTTGAATGATTCCTCAAATATAATATTCATATAGTTTTCAAATATAAATATTACTGATTTTAAATGTATATTTTTGTTAATTGTTTCGCTTCTAATGTCCTTTGTAACATTGCAACTGGTGTTTGCCATTTATTTCTGTGAATAGGGTAATAATATAAAAAGGCTATATTATTATTATTGTTATACTTTATTTTTGAAGCACCATCATATTCCGCAGCGCTGTCCATGGATACAGATCATTTAAATAAAACAATAATATAAAACTTCTAAGAGACTGGACACAATTTACAAACACATACAGGAGGAATCGAGGGCCCTATTCCCGTGGGAACTTACAATCTAGAAGGGTAGGAGGTTGAGAAACAGGAGGTGAGGACTGCAAGATTGAGAAAGATGTTAATGCAGAGTTAGATGAGGGAAATAGAGAAGAGAATGACCAATGACACTACTTATATAATATTTATAGACTTATATCCAGTAAAAGGATACTTGGGTATTATTAACCCAGGTTCCAGGATAGGTGCTGTGTATATAAAGAACTACAATTGGAGAAAGTTGTGGAGAAGGGAAAGCTCTGCACAACAAGTATACACTTATAGCACTCTAAAGAGTGCTATAAGTGTATACTTGTTGTGCAGAGCTTTCCCTTCTCCACAACTTTCTCCAATTAGATGAGGGAAATGTTAGGTAAGATAAATATTATTGAGTTGGGTGGTAGGCTTCTCTGAACAGAAAAGTCTTCAGAGAGCATTTAGAGGAATAAAGATTAGGGCAAAGCCTGACAGCACAAGGGAGAGTGTTTCAGAGGGTAGGTGCTGCACAACAGAATTCCTGCAGTCTAGCATGAGAAGAGGTGATAGTCGCAGATGCAAGGAGCAGGTCATTGTTGAATCTTAGTGGGTGGGCTGGAGTATACTTGTTGATTAGAGAGGATAGGTAGAGGGGAGCTGTGTTGGTGAGCGCTTTGTATGCAAGGGTGAGAATTTTGAATTTAATTCTGCTGTGAATGGGGAGCCAATGAAGGAAGGCCAGTAAGTAGGTTATTGCAGTAGTCAAGTTGGGAAATAACAAGGGAGTGGATTATTTGCATTGTGGTGTTAGCGCACAGAAAAGGTTGAATCTTAGAAATATTGCGTAGATGGTTGCGGCAGGATGTAGAAAGCAATTGTATATGGGGGGGCGAAGGATAGATTTGAGTCAAGTGTAATTCCGAGGCAGCGGACTTAGGGCGATGAAGAAATGGTGATGCCGTCAACAGGGATAGAGAAGTCAGAAGTCAGCGTAGAGCTTTAGGGGGGATAAGAAGGAGCTCAGTCTTGGACATGTTAATCTTTAGGTGGTGAGAGGCCATCCAGGAAGAAATACCAGATAAGCAGTCACTGACATGAGAAAGGACAGAGGGAGAGAGAGCAGGGGTGGCGAGGTAGATCTGGGTGTCATCAGCATAGAGGTGATATTTGAAGCCATAACTGTTGATAAGTTTACCCATCAAAGAAGTATAAATGGAGAAGAGTAGAGGATCCAGAACAGATCCTTGAGGTACTTCAACAGACAGAGGCATTGGAGAAAAAAACCTGTAAGAAAGATAAGAGTGAATCCAGTGTCACAGAGGCCAAAAGAGCTAAGGGTCTGTAGGAGGAGGGGGTGGTCAACTGTGTCGAAGGCAGCTGAGAGGTCAATTAAGATGAGTATAGAGTAGTGGCCAATATTTTTAGCAGAGAAAATATCGTTAGTAACCTTGGTAAGGGCAGTCTCAGTTGAGTGTTTGGGGCGGAATCCAGATTGCAGTGGGTCAAGCAAGGAGTTGGCGGACAGGAAGTGGGTTAGGCGATTGTAAACTAGTTTTTCAATGAGTTTTGATGTTATTGGAAGCAGTGATATGGGGCGGAAGCTTTCAGGAGAATTAGGGACGAGGGAGGGTTTTTTGAGTATGGGAGTGACTTTTGCGTGTTTCAAAGAAGATGGGAATGAGCCGGTAGGGAGAGATAGGTTGAAGATGTGGGTAAGAGCAGGAGTGAGGGTGGAAGATAGGGAGGGTATTAGATGGGAAGGTATAGAGACGAGTGGGCAGGTAGTGAGGCGTGAGGAAGGTAGTAAGGAAGAAACTTAATTCTCAGTGGCTGGATGGAAGATGCAGAGGGTGGCAGAGGGAGTAACTGGGCCTGGTGATGGAATATTGCAGGTTGGTGTTGGGATATTGCTTCGGATAGTACGTATTTTGCTTAAAAAGTAGTCTGCCAGGTCTTGAGCACTAAAGACAGATGGGGGGGGGTGGAGCAGGTGGGTAGAGGAGAGAGTTAAAGTTGGAGAAGAGTCATTTAGGGTTTGAGGAAAGAGTAGATATAAGAGAAGAGAAATAGGTTTGCTTGGCTAAGTGAAGGGCATAATGGTATGAACGAAGAATAAACTTAAAGTGTATGAAGTCAGGTTCAGAGTGAGTTTTCCTCCAGACATGCTCAGCAGTACGGGAGCATTTTTGCAAATAGGGTGTTTGCTGACAGTGCCAGGGCTGCAACTGACGGCGTGATGTTTTGCACAGCTGGGGAGGGGCAAGTGTGTCTAGTGCAGAGGAGAGTGTGAGGGAGGAGATCTTAAATATTTTTTTAAAACTGGAGCGGATCCACAGCATGTAGATTTCTACAGGTGCGGGGGCGGGATGGAGGAGTGGGTTTAGCTGTTGCATTAATATTATAGGTGACCAGGTGATGGTATGAAATAGTAAAAGGGCGACTGGTGAAGTCAGATATAGAACAGAGATAGGAAAATACCAGGTCGATAGAGTGTCCATCACGGTGGGTAGGGAATAGGGTGGATTGTGAGAGACCGAAGGAGGAAGTGAGTGAAAGAAGTTTAGAGGCAGCAGGGGCAGATGGGTTGTCAATGGGAATGTTGAAGTCCCCAAAAATTAGGGTTGGTATATTTGTAGAGAGAAAGTGAGGAAGCCAGGTGGCAAAGTTGTCAAGGAATTGGAGGTAGGTCCAGGTGGGCGATAGATTAGTTGCCACTTTGAGGGACATGGGGGAGAACAGGCGAATACAGTGGACTTCAAAGGAGGAGAAGGAGAGAGTTGGGATTGGAGGTAGGTACTGATAAGTGCAGGAGGATGAGAGCGGGATCCCAACACCGCCGCCACGTTTCTCACCTGGCCTAGGGGTATGGCTAAAGTGAAGACCACCATGTGTGAGAGCAGCAGTGGAAACGGTGTCGGAAGTAGAAAGCCAGGTTTCGGTAATTGCTAAAAGGGTGAAAGCATTTGAAATAAACAGGTCATGACTGGTTGTAAGTTTGTTGCAGACAGAGCGAGAGTTACATAGTTCCCAAGTGAAAGGAATGTGTGCGTATGGGATGCATTGGATGGAAATGAGGTTATGTGTGTTGCTTTTATTAAAGTTACTATAAGGAGTGCGTGATTGGGTGATGGTGGGAATGAGGGTGGGCCCAGGATTTGGAGAGATGTCACCTGATGCTAATAGCATCAAAATGGAAAGTAAGAGTAGGTGAGAATGAGATTTATAGTAGTGGGGGCATTTCTGTGAGTTGGGCATTTCTGTGAGTTGGTGCAGTTTAGTGACATAGATTTTAAAATAGAAAGTAGTTCATGAGAGCTAAAGTAAGGAGAGGAAAGGAGAGAGGGGCCTATATAAACTGCATGTGGAGAAGGGTAAGGTATGAGCATGTGAGCATGCCTGTGGAATAGGCATGAGGCTGTTAAAAGGAAAAGCAGTTCTGAAAACAGCAGAATTTTAAGTTTAAAATTTTGGCTTTGAAGAGAAAATATTTAGCTTGCCTCAAATCTTCTTCATATCTTGTTCAATTCTTGACTAATTCTTAGTGCTGTCACTTAAAGATGTCACAATTCTTGACTAATTCTTAGTGCTGTCACTTAAAGATGTAATTTAGAGAGATGACAGCTTAGAGATGGTGTTCTCTGCAAATGCTAAACCCAGCAAATGCTATCCCTTAAGCTGATCTTAAAGTGAAGGTAAACTTTGATGAATGAAAGCCCTTTTTAAAAAAATACTATTAAAAACAGGGGCACTTTCATTCATCAAAGTTTACAAAGCAGCTAGAGCAGCTTCCCCCACCTAGAGATCCTCTATTCACACGTCAGCAATGACTAATCCTGCTTCCTCCAATCACAGCTTTCCCCCCAGGGTAGTTACTGCCTGAGGCCATGCTGTGATTGGAGGAAGCAGGATTAGTCATTGCTGAATCTCAGGCATCTAAGCAGCTACAGACCCCCAAGACCCACTGTTGGAAAGGTAATCACCTACCCAACAGAGTCTTGGGAGTCTGTAAAAAAAATAAAAAAGTAAAAAAAAAAAATTCAAAAAGAAAAAAAAGAAAAGACAATATTAGCACCCAGGTGGGAAATGGCTTAGCAGCCAAAGGGTTAAGGGGAAGATTTTATTCGGTCCAGGGCTGGACTCTGTTATATCTACGATTACCGGAGGGAAAGGTGCCTTCCTACCGCAAGATAAGAAGAATAGGCCTAAGGGACGGCAACTGTATAATTTTCGCTCCTTTCGTGCTGACATGTCACCACAACAGCAGTCCTCTTCCAAGTCCGAGCAGCCCAAGAGTACTTAGAAGCCCGCTCACTCCTGAAATAAGTCCAAACAGACTAAGAAGCCTGGCGAGAACAAATTGGCATGAAGGGGCAGCCTCCGATCCGAGATCAGATCGAGTAGGGGGAAGACTATCTCTTTTTTTCAGACGCTTGGTTCCAGGATGTACAGGATCCTATGGTCCTGGAGGTTGTATCTCAAGAATACAGTATAGGTTTTAAGTCTTATCCTCCCAAGGGCAGATTCCTACTCTCCAGTCTTTCGACAAGACCAGAAAAAAGGGTTGCCTTCTTAGGTTGCGCACAGGATATCTCCTCTCTAGGAGTAATTGTCCTGGGTACCTACAGCAGAAAGAGGTTCGGGGTTTTATTCAAACCTTTTTCGTGGTTCCAAAGAATGAGTGAACTTTTCGTCTAATTCTGGACCTGAAGTGCCTAAACAAGTTTCTGAGCATTCCCTCTTTCAAGATGGAGACAATACGGTCAATCCTTCCTCTGGTTCAGGAAGGACAGTTTACGACCACAATAGATCTGAAAGATGCATACCTTCATGTTCCGATTCACAGGAAACATTTTTAGTTCCTGAGGTTTGCTTTTCTGGACCAGCACTTCCAGTTCATAGCTCTTCCGTTTGGCCTAGCTACTGCTCCAAGGATATTTACAAAGGTTCTAGGGACTCTTCTAGGCATTGCCAGAACACAAGGTATTGCAGTAGCGCCTTACCTGGATGATATCTTGGTACAGGCACCATGTTTTCGTCTAGTGGAGAACATTCAGAGTCCCTTCTCAGTCTTCTTCGATCACATGGATGGAAGATAAACTTGGAAAAGAGTTATCTTACTCCAAGTACAAGGGTGAATTTCCTGGAAACTATAACAGACTCCATATCCATGAGAATATTCCTCACAGATCAGGGATGTTGGAAGCTAACTTCTGCATGTCTTGCCCTCCAGGCCTCCTTGAGACCCTCAGTGGTAATCAGACTCATGGTGTCCTGCATGGACATCAGTCCTTTTGCCAGATTCCATCTCAGACCCTTACAACTATGCATGCTAAGAAAATGGAACGGTGACCATTCATATATGTCTCAACAGATTGTGCTGGACAGCCTGTCAAGAGACTCACTCTCCTGGTGGCTCTGTCCAGATCATCTGTCCCAAGACACGTGCTTTTTGAGACTGTCCTGGGAGATTGTGACTACGGACGCAAGCCTTTCCGTCTGAGGAGCCTTTTGGGGTGCCAAGAAGGCACAAGGTTTGTGGACTCAGGAGGAGTCCTCCCTTCCGATCAATATTTTGGAACTCTGGGCAATCTTCAATGCCTTGAAGGCTTGGCCCCTTCTGGGATTGTCCCAGTTTGTCAGATTCCAATCAGACAATATAACCTCGGTTGCATACATCAATCATTGGGGGGAACGAGATGTTCCTTGGCGATGAGAGAAGTATCTCAGATGCTAGAGTGGGCAGAGTCTCACAGATGTACACTGTCATCGATCCACATTCTGGGTGAGGACAGCTGGGAAGTTTACTTCCTCATCAGGAAATCCTTTCACCTAGGGGAATGGTCTCTCCATCCCGAAGTGTTTGCAGAGATATGCAGCGAGTGGGGGACGCCGAAGATAGATCTCATGGCATCCCGCCTCAATACCAAGCTACCCAGTTACGGGTCGAGGTTGAGGGATCCTCAGGCAGAACTGATAGATGCCCTATCAGTACCATGGAGGTTCAGGCTCATATATCTTTTTCCTCCGTTACCGCTTCTCCCTCGTGTGGTGGCTCGCATCAAGCAGGAGTGAGCATCAGTGATTCTGGTTGCTCCGTCGTGAATGCAAAGGACGTAGTTTGCGGATCTGGTGGGGATGTCCTCATCTTCTCAGTGGAGGTTACCTTGTCGCAGAGATCTGCTGATACAGAGTCCCTTTGTTCATCAAAATCTAGATTTTCTGAGGCTGACTGCATGGAGATTGAACGCTTAGTCTTAGCCAAGAGAGTGTTTTCTGAGAGTGTTATCGACACTCTGATTCAAGCTCGTAAGCCAGTTACTTGTCGTATCTACCATAAAGTTTGGAGGACTTGCTTGTACTGGTGTGAAGAGCGTGGCTTTTCCTGGCATAAGGTTAAGGTTGCCAGAATTTTAGCTTTTCTCCAGGATGGACTGGAGAACGGTTTATCTGCTAGTTCCCTGAAGGGACAGACATCGGCCCTGTCAGTGTTACTGCACAAAAGATTGACCAAGCTTCTGGATGTGCAGTCCTTTGTTAAGGCTCTGGCTAGGATCAGACCTGTGTTTAGATCTGTGGCTCCGCCCTGGAGCCTCAATCTTGTTCTTAGTGTTTTGCAGCAGGCTCCATTTGAGTCTATGCATACTGTTGAATTGTTATCTTGGAAGGTTCTTTTTTTGTTGGCTTTTGCCTCTGCGGACAGAGTTTCTGTGATTTCTGCGTTGCAATGTGACCCCCCTTATCTGGTTTTTCATGGGGAATAAGCGGTTTTACACACTAAACTAGGGTTCCTTCCTAAGGTGGTGTCGAATTGTAATATTAATCAAGAAAATATTGTTCCTTCCTTGTGTCTTAATCCTTCTTCAGCGAAGGAACGTTTGCTTCCATCTTCAGGCTACTAAAGAATTCAGACAATCTTCGTCTTTGTTTGTCATCTATACGGGGAAGTGTAAGGGGGAGAAGGCTGCTACGACTTCTCTATTTTTTTGGCTGAGGAGTGTCATCGGCTTAGCTTATGAGACAGCGAGACGACAGCCTCCTTAGAGGATAGCGGCTCATTCCTCTAGAGCAGTGGCTTTCTCTTGGGCTTTTAAGAACAAAGCCTCAATGGATCAGATTTGTAAGGCTGCTCCCTGGTCCTCCTTACACACTTTTTCTTAATTTTACAAGTTTGATGTGTTTTCGGGAGAAAAGTTTTGCTGGCTGTGGTGCCCTCAGAATAGGGTCCACCTCTTTTTTTCTGTTCCATCCTGTTATTCTGTCCGTGTCCTCTGGAGCTTGAGTGTAGTTTTCCCAACAGTAAGGAATGAAGTTGTGGACTCTCCCTGCCTTATGGAAGGAAAAACATAATTTATGCTTACCAGATAAATTCCTTTCCTTCCTGGCCGGGAGAGTCCATGACCCCGCCCATAATTTATGTTTTGATGGGCGGCTCCTTTTTTATATTGTTTCTTTTGGGACCTTTATACCCTGATGTTTCTCCTACTTTTCCTTGTTCCCTTGGCAGAATGACTGGGGGATAGGGGAAGTGGAAGGGATATTTAAGCCTTTGGCTGGGTTGTCTTTGCCTCCTCCTGGTGGCCAGGTGTTGTATTTCCCAACAGTAAGGAATGAAGTCATGGACTCTCCCTGGCAGGAAGGAAAGGAATTTATCTGGTAAGCATAAATTATGTTTTTACCTATGTACCCATTAAAAGTGCAGATCTTAAATATCAGTATTGCAATTTGTTCAGGCTAATTTCAGCAAATGGGATTGGAATACTGACAGAAAAGGACACAAATAACTGAGTTGTGATCAATTCTTTCACATAGTAAACTCTTAAACATTAGAATCTGACTGTGTTGAAATTATTTGTTTTATTTTCACTTTTACTTTATTTAAAATAATATTTGCAGATTGTTTATACAGAAGTTGTCACTTCTTTAGAAATATTTTCTGCAATGATATATGTTTCTGAATTTATGCAGAGTATTATTGCATATACATTTAAATTAATGGATTTTCATGCTACACGTGTATAAAAAGTTTGTTATATCAGTTTTTTTTTTTTGAGCAATGACCTTATACATTCTTTGGTATGTGTCTGGCAAATGCATTAGATACTTAAATCATTTCTAAAAACAGCTTCTATTTGACATTGTCATAATATAGTAGCAGGGAAATTATCTCACTAAGCTTTCTAGGATTATGTTGAATGTTCCATGTATTTCTGGATAAGCATTGAAGTTGCGTCTATTACTGCACTAGACTTTCAACATGGCAAAAAAAGAACAAAGAATAAGTAAATTAAATAAAAAAAAACTGCTTGATATCTAATATAGAAAAATATAAATAGACTTTATAACAACATCATAATCGATAAATAAAAAGATACTGTGGGCTTCACTTTGAGAAGCATGTACTATGCTTCTGGTTAATTTAAAATAACATTAAAGGGATAGGGTACATTTAAAGGGACATGAAACACAAATTTTTTCTTTCATGATTTAGAAAGAACATGCAATTTTAAACAACTTTCTAATTTACTTCTATTATCTAATTTGCTTCATTCACTTTATATCCTTTGCTGAAAAGCATATCTAGATATGCTCAGTAGCTGCTGATTGGTGGCTGCACATAGATGTCTCGTGTGATTGGCTCACCCATATGCATTGCTATTTCTTCAACAAAGGATATCTAAAGAATGAAGCAAATTAGATAATAGAAGTAAATTGGAATGTTGTTTAAAATTGAATTCTTTACCTGAATTATGAAAGAAAATTTTTGGGTTTAGTGACCTTTTAAATGTAAAATAGAAGTATTTTTTGCAATATACTTCCATTATAAAACATGACTCTAGTTAAAGCTATTACTGTTTTTAGCAGCATAAGCACATATGTTATGCACCAGCATTAATATACCACACCTCTGAGAGTCAGCAGTGGCTTATATGACTATTAAGTCTTTACTGATGCAATGCACACTCTATGAGCAGGCATGATTGGAATCTTGATCCTCCAGTCACACGCAGGATATGTGCATATGTCACTGAAACAATAATATTTGCTAGAAGCATTTTTGCTAATGTTAGCTTCCATTTGAAAAAAATAATAATTCATGCACATTTCAATTTTGACCTTTCGATCCCTTTAAGCTTTTTTTAATAATGGGCATACTGATTCTTAAACCAGTATATTTTAATAATTTGTATGTGTATGTGCAGAAATATAGATATATAGGCAGACAGCTGGTTGGCCTTGCATTCAGTTTGGTGGGCAGCAAACACAATGTTTACGTTTCAAATTTCTGATCAATCCATAGAAAAGGACTGTAGGAGTGCAGGTCTCATCACCAGCATAGAGAACACACTATTTCTGTATGCATCCTATAGCCCTGGAAGCCCTTGCAACGACCAACATACAGAGCATGCCGCTTAGGGTTGCCAACTCGGCCATGTTTTCGTGGACACTTATGAGTTACGCATGCTGCAGGGTAAGCAGGGCGGAACATGTATTGTGCATCTGGATATCACATGAACAACACAATACACTTTCCTTCCTGCTTACCCTGTAGCATGTGTAACTTATAAGTGTCCAGGAAAACATGGGTGAGGTTGCAACCCTGTAAGGAATTAAACCACAGGAGTTCCTAGAATTTCGTACATTTGAGTAAAAACAATCTGACATTCACAGAAAAAAAACAAAACAAAAATACAAAACCCAAACAATTGTAATAGTTAGTTAGTGTAAATAATTTACTGAGTAACTGAAAAATCCTTAAAGGGTTACTAAACCCAAATTGTTTATTTCATGATTCGGGTAGAGCATGCAATTTTTAGCAACTTTCTAATTTGCTCCTATTATCAATTTTTAATTGTTCTCTTGCTATCTTTATTTGAAAAGCATTAATGTAAAGCTTAGGTGCTGGGCCCATTTTAGGTTCAGCACCCTGGATAGCGCTTGCTTATTGGTGACTACATTTAGCCACCAGTCAGCAAGTGCTACCCAGGTGCTGAACCATAAATAGTCTGTCTCCCAAACGGTACATTTCTGCTTTTCAAATAAAAACAGCAAGAGAAAGAATAAAAATGATTTTAGGAGTAAATTAGAAAATTGCTTAAAAATGCATGCTCTATGTGAATGATTAATGAAAAAAAAATTGGGGTTTGTATCCCTTTAATAAACAAATAAAATATTGATCAATTTTATCTAGAACTGCAGTTCAAGCCAAACAACACTGCAGCAGAATTGCAATTAAGAAATTTAAAAAAAGCTTTTAAAACATCTATTGAATTAGGTGATGGTAAATGTAATAGTTATGCATTTAACTGAAGAGCATAAGAAAGTTCCTTAAATATATTCAATATAAAATGTTTGCAGAAAATCCTCTAGCAAAACAAGCTTTGCCCTGTAGACTCTGTTAACACATAATGATGCTATTCACCAATTCTAATGACCTAAAACACCTGTAAATACTCAGAGTTCTACACGCCAAGAATGTAAAGATCATCCTTGATTCAATGCTCTGAATGCCATCTGGAATAACTTTCCCATCAAACATGAATAATGTGTTATTGCTGTGCTTGATATGTTAAAGTGAATGTAAATTTTGATGCTAAAGTGCCCGTTTTTTTAAAATTTGATTAAAAACAGGGGCACTTTAATTCATCAAAATTTACATTTCACTCCTGTTGTGAAAAAAAACTTACCTTTTAAATTTGACAGCAGCTCCAGCTTCCTCCGGTCGTCGCAAGCCATTTCTGATGTCAGAAATGATGGATAGGTAATCCTCCAATCACGGCTTCCCCCCAGGGGAACCAGTGTCTGATTCAACGCTGTGATTGGAGGAAGCCTGATTCCTCATTTTAGACCCAGGAAGAGGCTTTGCGACGGGTGGAGGAAGCTGGAGCTGCTGTCAAGATTAAAAGGTAAGTTGTTTTCACAACAGGAGTGAAATGTAAATTTTGATGAATTAAAGTGCCCCTGTTTTTAATCAAATTTTTAAAAACCGGACACTTTTGCATAAAAATTTACATTCACTTTAAGTACGAAGGCATAATGATAGTACATACACTGATTCTTATCTCAAGTGTAAAGTTGAGGCATAATGATAGTACATACACTGATTCTTATCTCAAGTATAATTTTATATAATTCTGCACATTAAAAAAATGCTGTTTTCCAGACTCGCTCTCTGTGCTCTTCTGAGCGGGTCTGTTTTTTACACAGAGCACATCTGGCCAGCTGTCTAGTCACAGCCCGGCTTGACCGCACCATTACACTCAGTGCAGCTCTCTCCTGCTCTGTCTGACAGCGGGAGCGAGCTGCACTGAGTATAATGGCGCGGTCGGTCCGGGCTGTGACTAGACAGCTGGCCAGATGCGCTCTGTGTAAAAAACAGACCCGCTCAGTAGAGCACAGAGAGCGGGTCTGGAAAACAGTATTTTTTAATAAAACTTTGCAGGCAATATTTAATTCTGCACTATGTGCAGAATTATATAACATTATTTTCTATGTTTACTGTCCCTTTAATGTAATAACTAAAGAAAATGTGATTTCCATCATATTATTTATTTAATCAGATGAATTGCTGGGAAGGTTATAATTGGTTTGTTATATATATATATATAGATAGATAGCAGGCAGGCCAGCACTCACGGTTAACATTTCATCCACCCAGGGTGCTTCCATGATATTGATAGTAGTAAAGAATGGGGATGCACTCGCCAGGATTTCCAAAGTTACCTTTAATGTAACGTTTCGGGGTGTTCCCCCCCTATCGTCAGACAATTCAAAATAACAATTTGTATGTGTGACAAAGGGGGTAACACCCCGAAACGTTACATTTAAGGTAACTTTGGAAATCCTGGCGAGTGCATCCAAATTCTTTACTATATATATATATATATATTGGTTATATGGTTTGCATCTAGATTATGTTCACAAATATAACCCATCATGTAACTGGAGTCTTAAAGGACCATTATATACAGTAGAATTGCATAATATATAAGTGCATAATAAAGAGACAATGCAATAGCAATTACTGTGAGTTTTAAATGAGCAGCAGATTTTCTTCCTAATTGGAAAGAATCCACAGCTGCATTCATTACTTTTGGGAAATAAGAACCTGGCCACCAGGAGGAGGCAAAGACACCCCAGCCAAAGGCTTAAATACTCCTCCCACTTCCCTCATCCCCCAGTCATTCTTTGCCTTTCGTCCAGGAGGTTGGCAGAGAAGTGTCAGAATTTGTTTTGTCTCTTATGGAGGGTACTACTCTTCGCAATTGGACAGGAGTTTTAAGTAACCCCATAAGCTTCTCAGTGAGGGTCTGGGTGAACGTTAGAGTCCTGAGATGCAGAGGGAGCTTCCCTTTGCGACACCATTCCGACTCATATTACCAGCTCCTACAGCAATCAGCGTTGATGAGTTTTGCAGACTGCTTTTTCTCTCAAGTCCATGTCAGGAGCGATGCTACGACCTGTCACACTTGAAGGGCCGTGTTCCTGTTTCACGGCGTAGATTCTGGTAAGATCGTTTCATTTTTTATTACATAATGTTAAAACAGAAGACAGGGTCACAGTGTGGCGCCTTTTATCTTTATAGAATCAAGGGTTAATATCTCCTTAGGGGGGATTATTGAACAGGGGGGAATAATAATCTTAAATGTTTATTTGATTTTATGCTGCTTTATGTGTGAGATGTTAGGCTCATAGGCTGTTAAGGAATATACAGGTTTCACTTTCACTTTGAGAGCCATGCAGTTTACAAGCTTTGGCGCGCTTTCTCTCATAGCAGGGTCAGTCCAGAATTGTGCACTATGTAATCATTCCCTCTTTCTTGACCGGACTATCAGAGAGGAGTCATAAATCTCTGTACTGTCTGGGTCATAGGAGGTGGTGAGTGCCCCAGTCATTGGGGTATAAGGGTGCCGTTTTTTGAATAAAATAAGATGTTTTATTTCTCTAGTTCTCCGGTTATTGCACTAGCGATGGAGGATTCTGTTCCTTTTGAGGGCACTCCCTCTATTCCTAAAGAGTAATTCCTGTTTATATGGTGAGGAGGCCTTAGTTCCCCCTATCAATTATGTTCCATATGCCTTGATAATGTGATAATATCAAACATGTTTGATACCACGGAGCCGTCCACCTCTGAGGGGTTGTCGTCCAGTGAGGTGCGTACCCTACATTGTTATCTCTATACACATGCAGTTTTCCCGTAGCATTGCAGATCCTCCATCTGGAGGGGGCCTTTTTTTCTCTGGACGTTACTGCGCAGTTCAGACGGCGGTGTCTGCGGCCTTAATGCTTTTTCTCGCCCTGCTAAGCGCAAGCAAAAGGTTACATATTGCACTCCTTCCCAGAGTACATCAAATAATTTTTGGATTTAACTGATAGGGTTATCCAAGGATGCTGCTCTTTCTGAGACTTCAGAGTATGAACTTTCTGGGTCGGAGTCTGCTGCCTCTCAAGCTCCAGCTGTGGAGGAACCAGACTTTAGTTTTAGGAATTAGCGCTTCTTCTGAAGGAAGTTTTTGGCGAATTCAAGGGTCCCAGAGGTCATATTGCCTGATGAACCTTTATTTCCTAATTTGAATAGAATTTAAGGACAGGGGGATGCCTTCCCTTTCCTGCTCCTGTTGTCCCGGGTATTCCACCTTGGACGGTACAGTTCCCTGCGGGTGCGACTGTCCATAAGTGTTGTGCCTTTCGTTACAGAATTGCGCGCTATCGCGTGTTACTCGTACATGTTTTTTCAGTTATTGAACGACCCTATGCTTATCGGATACGGGAATACTCAGTCTGCTCTTCGATTGGCGCACCTCATTAGACATGTGGGGATGATGTAATCTCCTGATTGTCCATGTATTGAGATCTTTTCCAGTTTTTTTTTTGTTGGAAGATCAGGGCTCCGTTTGGCTGGTCCTGCGGTAGGCCTGTTTCTTTTTGGGTGTTAACCTACGGGTTGCCTTGTATTTTACTTTCATCCGATAGGATGTCCTGTCTGTTTTCCTTCTTCCCCTCTGAGCGAGGATTTATGGGGCTTGATGGTTAGGACCCAGATTGCAGGCTGGTCCTGTTTAGGTTCAGTTCTGTCTGGTAGCTGTTCGGACACGTGGTGCCGCTCTGCTTGGCTGGTCCGGTAGAGGCGCCAAGTGCTCATGTTATCCTCTGTGTTCAACTAGGCATTCTAGAGGACCGGTGGGTCCGTGAGGCAGGAAGGATTGTCTCAATCCTTATGGGAATTTGGATGACTGGGTCAGTGTCTGGGTCAGACCCTAGAGCTCCTTCCCATGTAGTGGAGGGTTGGTGGGCTTGCGCCCTCTTACCGCTGAGTTGGGCAGTTTAGCCTTTTTTCTTTTGAGACCCTGGGAATTGTCCTTCTGGACTTAGTTCTCAGCAGCTAGTAGTTTATTGGGTAGTTCAGTTGCCTCGCAGCGGATGGGTTGCAGAATGGGACCAGCTGCAGCTATTGCACATTGACTGTGATTGACCTTTTGGTCTTCCTCTGTTGTCTCCATGTGAGTTAGGTCTCCTTTTAGGGACCTGGATTCCCCTCCGGGATATAGTCGTGCCCTGTTAAGGGCACTGGGCGTGGTCTCCTTGGGCTCTGCTCTGAGCTGGGGATGCTGTGCATCCTTTTCTCTCTATGATGCTCTGATTGTATGGAAGTGATGCGGAGACCAGCCTTTTCTCAAGTGATTTTGGCTTTGGGGTATCCCCTTGCTTGTTGTCCTGCGGCTGTTTGAGAGTCTATGGGCTCTAGTGTCGTTGTACGACTTTTAAAACAGCTTATTTGGAGCATTGGACTTTGGCAAGGGGTGGTCTCTTCCTTGGATCGGGACTTGCAAGTTATCTCATTATCTGGGTTGATCTGGATATTGCATTGATATCTACCTGTGGTCTGGTTTTTTATATCAGACGGGGTGTTATGTTCTCGGATATTGTTTGTTTAAACAATTGGGGACTTGGATCTGTTTTCTCCCTGGTACGTCCGGTTGCTGAGGCTTGGCTCAGTGTTTTCCTTTGTGAAGTTGTTGGCTCTAGGACTGGTTCAGGGTTCCCCAGGTCCTGGGAACTTGGGCTATGTCCTTTTACTTGGACTAATTGACCTGGTCACATTTGGCCAGGTTGTCTGAGTGCTGATGCTCATTGGGCTGGACTTATGCCTTTATGGTTGGTTTCCCTTGGTCAGCTTGCTGTGGTAACCTTATGGATTTACTGCTCTGCAGGCAAATGGGTTTGCAAACACATTGGATGTGTGTTAGCAAGCTAATTCCTTAGGGGGATTCCTTCCAAGTTCATCTGCGTTGGAGATCTGTGTCTTGTGGGCAGGTGCTCTGCCTTTTTGGCCCCATCCCTTTTCTTAGGGTGGGGGGCTTATTCTCCTTCTTATGGAGGTGTGGTCCTTTTTCTAGGGATTCTCTTGGATTCAGGAGGTTGGAACTGAGAGTTAACCTTTCAGAGAGGGGTGTTTTTCTCTGGGTTATGTTCCATCTGGAGTCTTGCTGGCTCCGTGTTGAGACTATGGTGGGCCTTTTGTTAGATTCATTTGACTCTACGGCCTTGTCATCTGTTTCTAAGGAGTCAGGTTGGCACCCGTGCTCTGTTTGGATGGCTGTGTCCATTCTTTCGCTCGTTTTTGAGCTGGTGTTGGGGTTCTTCTGTTCTGTTTTCAAGACCTACCGATGCTTTGGCTGGCCCGGTTGGGTGTGTTTTCTGAGATGCGTTGTCATCTTCAGGATCTAGGTTGGCATTGTAGCTAGCCCCCTGGGTTTACAAGCTGAGGGTCTCGGGTTACCATTCACCTTCGGGTTCTGGGTGTTACCTCTCTCTCTCTCTCTTGGGGGTGCAGTGGGTCTTGTTGAGGTTATGTGCTTCCCCTTTTGGAGCCCTGTGTGTCGGTCTAGCGGCTTTGATTGCCTGGTAGTGTGCCCTCTGTCTGGGAGTTCTCCTTTTTGCAATCTGTTCTCTTGCTGGCCGCTTTTTACTTCTCAGCAAGTATTCTTCGGTGTCATCCTAATGATGGCTGCGTGTTCTTGATTCAGGGTTTTTTTGTCTGGGTCTGTTACACGTTCTTTTTTTATCTGAATATTATAGTATTCTTAGTTCTGCCGATGTGAGGACTCCTTCAGTTGTTTTTTGGTGCTTTTGCATGATGTTGAGAGAAAGGTTTATCTGTTTCGAGGCCTGGTCCTAAACATCTGGTTTCTGCTTGATCTGGGCATAGCCTCCCCTTGTCTGTCAGGACCCATTTGGGTCTTTGTGAGCAGGGCTCGCTATTGGGGGTTTTCCTTTTATGGATTTTGTAGTGACCTTTCGGTTCTTCTTGCCTTATCCCTTGGTGAGAGACCGCCTGTTGGGCGATGGCGTCTCCTGGAGGACTGCTGGCTCAGTTGAGTCTGATTTTGCGGTCTCTAGCTAGGCTTCTGGACTATCTTCGGGTCAGTGCCCTTGGGGCCTTTCCTTTTCAAAGTTTTCTCGGCTTTGGACGAAGCAGGGTTTTTGTTAGGTAGTGGTTTCTGGCTTGGTGCCCTCAGAATGGGCAGCCTATTGTACCTGCCCGTTTTGGCATTCAGTGTCCTCTTTAGCTTGGGTATTGTTTTCCCAAAAGTAATGAATGCAGCTGGGGACTCTTTCCAATTAGGAAGAAAAACATAAATTATGCTTACCTGATAATTTCCTTTTCTTCCGTTGGAAAGAGTCCACCGCTCCCCACCCTTTTTCTACGTGGGACGTCTTTTTATTCTTCTGGCACCTTTTTTCACCTTGATATTTCTTCTGCTGTTCCTTGTTCCTTGGCAGAATGACTGGGGGATGAGGGAAGTGGGAGGAGTATTTAAGCCTTTGGCTGGGGTGTCTTTGCCTCCTCCTGGTGGCCAGGTTCTTATTTCCCAAAAGTAATGAATGCAGCTGTGGACTCTTTCCAACGGAAGAAAAGGAAAATATCAGGTAAGCATAATATATGTTTTTTTCTCACAAAGTTCAAAATATCCTTCACTTTGCTGGTCCCTTGTATAATGGGACAGCCATCAGCCAATTACAGACTGATACACTTATACACTCTTGGATATGCTTAAAATTCTGTTGTCTTTATAAATCATAAAAGGTTAATTTTGACTTTAGTCTCCCTTTAAAAAAAAAAAAAAAAAAAATGTATATTCCCATAAAAACAAAATGTATATGTTTCCAAATTAGCATTGCATCATATTTAACAAAGCCGCCTGAATTTTACAATTTTAACAGGCCCCACAAAAAAATAGAAAAGGCCCAAAAGTTTCAAAGTTAAAGGGACATGAAGCCCAAAAAGTTCTATAAACGAAGGTCTTATAAGTAACTTTTGTTTTTATTATTAGCTTGGTCCTGATAAGTAATATGCCATTTAAAGTGTATTATGTCCTTCTGCTTCTCCTTTAGGAGTAAAGTGGTATATTGTGCTGTTAAAATGTATTAAAATTTTGTTGTTATAGGTATATTACTAGGACCATAAGTTGCCTCATTGATTTGTTTTAAGAAACCATTAATAACCAGGGTCAGAAAATTGAATTATTCAGTTTTATACCTCTCTAGCCAATTACATAATATATTTTGAAAAATGCATATTGTATTTTTTATTCTAAAAATTATAATTTATAAAAAATGCAATTTATATAAAGGAAGAAAAGATAAACCCCTCCAAACTTCTGGAGACTGAATTGAAGGGCCGCCATCAGGGGTGACAGGGGTGACTTCTGTCAGGGGCCCAATGGGCCAGGGGGGGCCCATGAGGCAATAACAAAAAAAAAATTTACATTTTGGCAGCCACCAGTGGGTACTACAGCAGAGTGCTAATTGAGAATGGGAAATGTTATTACAAGGAGTAAAGTATTAGAATTTTAGAGGATTTCTGTGTATGCACTAAACCACAATGCACAGTGTGAGACAGACTTGGCACTTACTTTGTACAGTGTGTGCCTGAGTCAGACGGCAGATCACTTTAATTTGCAGAGGAGGTAGGACTTACTTAGCAAATGTTTTTTATTTCTTTGTGCAATTTCAGATTGTAACTTCAGTGTGGTAGTAGTTGTATGGTGGGGCCAGGGGTCCATAAAAACATTTTTTTTAGCAGCAGTGTATTAATGATTATTTGACAATGCTGTAGAAATTAGGGTGTGTGTATGTCTTTGTGTGTTTTCTGTGGATGTCTCAGTGAGGGAGTGTGTATGTATGTCTTTCTGTGTTTTATGTGGTTGTCTCTCTGTGTGTGTATGTCTTTTGTGTGTTTTCTGAGGCTGTCTCTGTCAGTGTTTCCGCGGGTGTATGTGCAAGTTTGAGTTTATGTGTGTGTGTGTGTGTCCATTGTCTGTTCCTTTTTAGGACATTTTGACCTTACTACTGATTATTCACATCTTTCTACAGACTTTGAGACTAATGAGACCTTTCCAGAAGTCCCCAATCTACTATTTAACCTTTAAATTATTGTTTAGGCAGTTCAGGTCCCTTCCTTTTAGCCACTGCATGCTATTGTCATCATTTAGTTGACATCTTCCTTTACAAAAAGATAATCAGAACGCCATATTTTGTTTTCTAAATCTCCTTTTTTTTTTTTTTACAAAACTATAGTTTACCTCATTACTTGTCAGGTCAATGTAAACAAGTGCTGAGTGTCTGTTTGGGTGTCTGTGTCTGAGTGTGTGTGTGTTTGCGTGTCTGCTAGAGTGTCTATATGTGAATCCTTATGTGTGAGTGTGTTTCAGTGTATGAGTGTGTCTGTGTGTTTGTATGTTACTTCCTTTACAACATTTCCAAGTTTAAATAGACACTTAAGAATAAAGTGCATATACGTTTTAGTCACTTGGTCAAAAATTGCACATGTCAAGGGGGGGGGCTGATCAATGGTTAAGTCAGGGGCCCCAAAATTTCTAGTGGCAGCCCTGCTGAATTGTCACTATGTGGCAAATGTATTATTATCCCACTGCATAAGGTTTACAGATAGTGAACCTGTCTGAACTGGAATGCAACTTGCGACCACCATTTGTTGCCTGTATTAATCATTGCACAAGCAGACAATAGTGCAAAGCTCTACCCCACTCTTGCTCAACCAATTGCACAAGAGCAGGGCTTGTCAACCCGGTCAGATCAGTCTGGGGGGATTGTAATCCTCCACCTCTGAGGTGGTAGAGAGAATTTAGGGAGCAGTGGTTTGAACTGCTGCTTCATAAATTGCAATTGAAGGCTTGTATGACCAAACCTGGCATTCACCCTTTGATAAATCTGCCCCTATGTCTTAAGTTAAAGGGTTAGAAATATTTACTTTTGTAATGTGTTAAAAAATATATTATCACATAGTTAAAATTATTATAACCAATTAATTTAAACCTTGAAACAAAGCTTTAATGTTTAGGACAATTATATTTTAATTTCCCTTGTAAACGGCTCACCATAAATGTAGGCTGTAGTTACACATAATGCATGCCATCCCCTCCATCAATGGCCCTGCGGCACTGATCCCTTAATTAGCATGTTTAAATAATGGCTTCTCTCTACTCAATCTCAGCATGCGCAATCTAATGTGTGGGCACTCGCATACACAATTAAATGTTGTAATCTAGTCCTCCATTTTTATGTACCAGGCTTGAGCGCTCTGGTGTCCCACTCCTATGTCTTGTGCCTCAGCGAGGTGATGATAATGCGGCGGCTCAAATTCCAGGAGAAAAGATAGATATGTGCATGCATTGCCTAAACTTAATGTAAATGCGCATTTGGGACGCCATCATAGCTTTACCTAGGTAGAACCCTGTAATTAGACAGCATAATGAAGCAATAGAAGGTTTTGGCAGAACTTATATTTTTAAGTCCAATTTTCAGGTAAACAATAAAAATTGGCTAATAGGTGTTTGATGACTTGTACAACAAAATATGATGTTTTTAAAAAATGCATTTTTTTGAGTTTCCTTTACCTTTAAACATTTACTATAAAATTGTGTATATTTTTTCATATCTTAGAAAATTAGACACTTTTTTAGTATTGTAATTTTAGTCCCAATATTGATATACACATTGAGGCTATTAGCTGGGTTAGATGGACTGGAAACTCAAAACACTTGGCATTATTATGTAAACGGTTTAATTATGTGTAGTAAAACATATTTGCTGTATACTTTCATACTTCATTTATTTATTAAGTTTTACACCTTTTCCTGCCATTTAAGCCTGAAAGTTGTGGGTTTTACACTTCTGAGAATTGGAAGGGCAAATAGCAGACTTCTCAATCTGAACTGTGTCACATATCTGTCCCTAAATTTTTCTTAGCAGATGTAAGACTTATCATTATTTAGTGCGCACTATTGAAACCCCAGCTGACACACTAGAGTACTAAAACCAAAAAAAAGCTTAGATGCCTTCTTTTTCAAATAATGATAGCAAGAGAACAAAGAAAAATTGATAATAGGAGTACATTAGAAAGTTGCTTAAAATTGCATGCTCTTTCTGAATTACAAAAGAAAAAATTTGGGTACAGTGTCCCTTTAAATATGGCATATTTGACTTCTTACAACAGCTCACGCCTGAAGCAGCCCTTCAGATTCTCTCAGGTATACCCTTTAAAAAAGTTATACTGGGGGCGGAGCTAGCCTAAGAGCAGAGAAGACGTGGTTTTAGAGAGCTCCTGCATAACTGTGAAATTTAGCTACATAAAAGTATTAAGATACACTGCCACAAAGGACATTCTTGTATGTGTGGCTGTCAGGAGCTCTGTGGCAGTGAAGGATTGAGAGACCGGTGTTTTATTCCCCCTGTTGGGGATGAGATTGGAGCCGTGACTGCAGGTAGCCATCAGACAGACCGGAACCCAAGGATCCCGCAAGACTTACCTCCCCTGATGCATATACAGCAAGAGCAGAGGAACCGGTGAGTCAGAGGGACAGTAGGGATCTTAACTTCAGCTGACCGGCTTAAAGATAGACGGAGGAAAAGAGGCGCGAAAAAGCGCCATTGCTGTGTGACGTCACAGCAGGCAACAGAGTAAAGCCGGAAGTGATAGCGAGGCTGAGACCGGAGTAAGACGCAGCAGGGAGAGAGGGATTAGAGCTGCGCAATTAGACTCAGTAGGACCTCCGGTGCTCACGGGCTGTAATAAGCCTCCTGGCTGTTCAGTAGAACAGAAAAATCACACCCAAAGATATTAAAGCTGCAACTTACCCTGCCCTGCAAGGGCACTGAACGGAATCTGCACACCATAGTGATCTTAAAATCCCCAAATAAACGATCACACAAACAGGGGGGAAAAAAACAAAAGCATAACACTGCCTGAATACTACTGAGAGTAAGGTGTAATTGAATCTCCATATAAAACCATCAACAGTAACACCACCCACCTCCATATATATATATAAACAAATAAAGTGTATCAAAAACCATCCAGCATATCTTGCAATCCTTTTCCTCCATATAGCAATTTATGGGCACTATAGGCATTCATTAACCCCTCACAAGTTAACTCTTCTGTACCAGGGCAGACACTGAATTGGGTGTCTCTGTTTTTCCTAACTACAGGCTGCTTAAACGCAACAAGACTTCAGAAGTGAATTCCTCCTTGCTTTTCTGTGGGTTTTTTTTTTGGTCAGTGCCCTCTCCCCCCCCCTTTCCTGTCAGCCGTGAGTGGTGACAGGTCATACCCCAACTACCCTTTCCCGTGATCATCCTGTGAGGATAAATTCCCTGGGGAGAGGGGAATCAGTGAGTGCCTGGCAAAAACCTGGAAATAGATAATGAAGAGGATGTAGCTGCCTGAGACACGCGGCACTGGGACAGTCTGACATGGATGACTATAGCTAATTCTATACCCATCATTGCATCACTTGTCATGTCATCGCCTTCCACCCATCCCTACTAAAAAGAAAACAAATTTGCAGAAATGCTCACATAAACTGTGAGGGGTGAGGCGTACATAATCTATTAATCATATCTGTAGGGATTGATGAGAAATAGAGAGGGTGCAGTGGTGATAGCGCATGCAATAATACCCAGCGGAGATCTAGGTGAATTGAAATCTCTCTAAAGAGGGAAAAGGGACATTTAGAAAAACCTGCTGGGTACTGAACAGCCACAAAATAAAAAGCAGTAAAAAATAGCTGATCTATCAACACTCACATTATGGCTACAAGAAAAGGAACCAAAGGAGATAAAAATCTAAAATCCTTATCAGTAGACACCTTTTTCAAAGCCTCTAAGATCTCCAAGACTCAAGAAGCTGCCCAGGTGGAAAATGAGGAAGACACGGATTCAGAAAATGAAGAGGAAATTGCAGATCTAACTCCCGCAACTAAAGCAGACTTGCAGGGCCTGGTGTCCAAACAAGATATAACTTCTAATTTTGAGAAACTGTGGGAGAAGATGGATAGCTTCCAAACTACAGTCACTAATAGTCTTACGGACATTAAAACAGAGATACTAGAACTGGGCACTCGAGTAGACTCCTTAGAAACAGCCACAGAGGAAATAGGGGAGGAAATTACAACAGTCTCCCAAACTCTTGACTCACACAGCCAACACATACAAGATTTAGAAGAAAAAATTGAAGATCTGGAAAACCGGAGCAGACGCTCCAACATCAGGCTCAAAGGTATTCCTGAGTCAATCGGAGCAGAAGTTCTACACAGTTATCTCCAGCAATTATTCCATGCTATACTGGGAGGACCGACAGATTCTGAGTGCCCAATAGAAAGAGCACATAGAGCCCTTAAAGCAAAGCCCAAACCAGAGCAACCACCAAGAGACGTTATTGTTAAGCTCTTACGGTTCCCTGATAGAGAAAAGATTCTACTGGCTGCCAGAAACAACCCCACATTTAAGTTCCAGGGCAGTATTATTCAGTTTTTCCAGGACCTCTGCATCAAAACACTACAGAAAAGATATGCGCTGAAACCACTCACTCTTCTCCTGAGGAAAAACAACATCCCCTACAGATGGGGCTTCCCCTTTGCGTTGCAAGTGATGCGAAATGATAAAATGCTTACTATTAAAGCCACTGAGGAGATCCCAGAAATCTGCAAATCCCTGAACTTGGAACCTCCGGTCATCTTGGGGGAGGATTCAGAATCTACCCCGTCTGCTGTATTGTCACTGAAGGCGAAACCTCAAAGACCAAAATGGAAAAAGGTGACTAACAAAAAGAAAACCAAGACATAAGACATCCAAACAATATGTGAGTGCCTTGGACGAGAATGTCTATTCTCTTTTTTTTTCTCTCTCTTGCATTCTGGGGCCTCCCCTCAGACTTAGGGGTTGCTGAAAACGGCCGAATAGCCGACTACAACTCAGACTCACAAGACGGGTCTGGGACTCTTCATTGAATGCAGATGATGTAAAATTGAAATTCCATGTCGGACTTGCACAGTGCAGGTTTTATGTGCAGGTTTCGATGTATCCACATTCAATTGTTTAATTGTTTTTTAATGTTATGTTATTGTGTTTGTTTGTTTATATTAATAATATTACAATGCACACCATGTTGTATAACTTTACTAAGCTCATCTTGCGGAAATGCTCTACACAGGTATAGGAAAAGGAAGAGACAATTAGAGAGACAGAGTAGGAAGAGGGAAACTAACAAGCTTTTATTAGAGGGAGATCTGTTGTCAGGGGTCCCCGATACCAAGGGAGGGATTGAGAGGAAGTGTGGGTGTACAAATTGTGATGCTTATTCCTAAGATAGTTTTGATCTCGCATAATGCGAGAGGACTAAACACCGATGTTAAAAGGAGGACGGCCATGTCACATTATAGACGACTTAAAGCTAATGTTATTTTTCTTCAGGAGACTCATTTCCTGAAAGATACTATCCCCAAATACTGGGCAAGAGATTACTCAAAGCAGTATCACTCTGCCTTGGATTCCAAAAAGAGAGGGGTCTCTATCCTTATACACTCCTCAATACCCTTTATTCATAGAGAGACTATATCTGATAAGGAAGGTAGATACCTTTTAGTGTTTGGATGTTTGGGAGGTGTAGAGATTCTTTTATGCAATATATACGCCCCAAATGAACAACAAGATAAATTTTTTACTGTTATTTCGAATCTGCTAACTGACTGGTCTAGACTAAGAATAATATTGGCGGGGGATTTTAACATTGACCTACAATCACTGACTAAGCAAACAATTTCCCAACAGTCTAAGAAAAAGCAGAGACAAAAGAGTATTGCTAAGAACATTCTAGACGCCTTAGCTCAACACACACTACAGGACACATGGCAAACACAACATGGTGGACTAGGAGACACTACATTTTATTCAGCACCACACGACAGCTATTCAAAAATAGACTACGTATTTACTAGCCAGATACTGCAACCAGCAATACATTCATTAGATATTCACCCATGTGTCTGGTCAGATCACTCTCTGACAGCGCTTACTCTAGGAGACTTAGCGGATCCTAAGAGAACTAGGACATGGACATACGATGTGTCTAGCACTAAACACCCGCCCGTTAAGAGCAAGATTTTACATAGCCTACAAGAATATTGGAAAATTAATGTTGGGTCTACAGAAAACACAGCTATACCCTGGGCGGCCCATAAGGCGGTGATCAGAGGGGTTCTAATTAAAGAAAAGGCATTACATAATAAGAAGTACAACGATCTTATTAATCAACTGAACACAGAAATTGCCACATTAGAAAAACTACACAAATCAAACCACTCTGGAGTCACACTCACCAAGCTACTTGAAAAAAAGCAAACTCTACAATCTATGCTGAATGGACACTCCATGAAAGCTGTACATAGACTAAAGACGAACTATTTTATCTTTGCCAACAAACCTGACAAATACTTAGCAAAAAAACTTAGAGACAATTACCAATCCCTTTCTATTCCATGCATTCAGACACCGACAGGCCAGACCACGACTCATCCACAGGACATTGTTGATACGTTTGCCAAATTTTATCAGACATTATATGATGGCACGAAAGTGCAGCATAACCCAGAGACGAAGGAGGCTTTTAACTCCTTTATGGATAAGGCAGGCTTGCCAGGGATAACGGAAGGAGACAGAATTAATCTTAATGCTGAGATCACAAGAGCTGAGGTGATAGCGGCTATAAAAGACCTTAGACCTGGCAAGGCCCCAGGACCTGACGGATTCCCGGGGGAGTACTATAAGGCATTCAGGGAAGTCTTGGTGCCACACTTGATAACATTTGCAAATCATATCATGGAAGGGAGACCGATACCAGAAGAACTCCTTAGAGCCAAAATTGTGGTAATACCAAAACAGGGGAAAAACCCTAATTTATGTAGCAGTTATAGGCCTATCTCCCTTATCAATCAAGATGTTAAGATTGTGACAAAAATCCTGGCCAACCGACTTAAACATATTCTACCAAGTATAATCCACCCTGACCAAGTGGGATTCATCAAGGATAGGGAAGCCCCAGACAATATCCGTAGAATGGTATCGATAATAGACTTATTGCGAGACAGAAAAGTGCCTTCTCTGGTCCTATCATTGGATGCGGAGAAGGCATTTGACAGGGTTGACTGGAAGTACATGCTGAGTCTTTTGTCACACATGGGATTTGAAGGCAACTTCATGAAGGCGGTTCGGGGGTTATATTCAAACCCTACTGCATTTGTTCGGGCGATAGGACACCAATCAGAAACCTTCCCTATACTCAATGGCACCAGACAAGGTTGCCCACTCTCACCTCTGATCTTTGCCATATGCATTGAACCATTGGCGGCGTATATACGCAACTGTCCTGATATATTTGGCTTAGAGGTAGGAAGATTCCAACATAAAATCACTTTATTTGCGGACGATGTGTTGCTGACTATCTCTAAACCTCTACATTCATTACCATATGTATATCAAGCAATACAGCAGTTCTCCAAAATTTCGGGATATAAAATAAATACAGATAAATGTGAGGCGCTACCCCTCTCTATTCCTAAGCATACTATCAAACTGATAGAAGCAAACTTTGATTTTAATTGGGCTCTAGACGGGTTGAAATATTTAGGCATAAAGTTGGTCTCACATTCCTCGAAGCTGTATGAAGCAAACTATACCCCTTTACTTAAAGCGATTAGATCTGATTTGGGAAAATGGAAGAAAATGGGTTTTTCTTGGTATGGGAGACTATCCGTGATAAAAATGACGACTCTACCTAGAATATTATACTTATTTAGGGTGCTCCCGATCAGGATCAACATTACAGACATTGCTAGCCTTCAGAGAGACATACATAGCTTCTTAAGAGACAGTAAGCACCCGAGAATTCCTCACACTATCTTAAACAGACATAGACAACTGGGAGGGATAGGGGTCCCTAACCTACTTGATTACTATAGAGCAGCAAGACTGGCCCAGGATTCCCTCTTGAGTAGGAGACAGGAAGATGTAATATGGCCTCTCTTAGAAGCAGAGATGGTGGGACAGGAGACTCCAGATGGCATCCTTTGGTCTAAAAAACTGAATGATGGGCATCCCATATACCAGAATAAGATCACATTACTCTCTAGACGACAGTGGCCACCCACACGGACCAGGGAGGGAATTCTCCCCTCACACACAAAGATTCGGCCCTTGAAATTCATTGTTAACGAAGAATTTAAATTTCACATCAAAAAATGGGAAAACAAGGGGTTATATAGGGTAGCCGACATGTACTCCCAGGGCAAATTGCTGACCTTTACACAACTCCAACAGAAACTTGAACCTCTTCCATTACCATGGTTCTTATACCTTCAAGTAATATCAGCCGTACGTACATATATAGATAAATTCTCGACACACATTAGACAAACTGAGCTTGAACACCTTTGCACAGCAACTGCTCGACCTAAGAGGGCAATTTCTAGGCTATACATTTCAATCCAAGACTCTAAAAGTGACTCTAAGACAACATTAATGACAAAATGGGAAGCAGATATAGATAAAGAGTTAGAAAGAGACAAATGGCAAGAAACATTGCACCAAACCTGTAAGGGCCTCATTAGTGCCGATCTAAGGGAAAATGCATTAAAAACATCTTTCAGATGGTACCTTACCCCAATTAAGACAGCCCATATGGGAAAAGAGAGCTCTAAATTTTGCTACAGAGGGTGCAAAGAGGTAGGTTCATATCTACACATGTGGTGGGGATGCCCCAAGGTACGTAGAGTATGGCAAGAATTGTCTTCCCTACTGGGAAAAGTGTTGAGTGAACAAATTGATCTCACCCCAGCTCAAGCTTTATTGCATGAACATATCCCTAGATTGAACAAATACATTAACATGTTTATTAGAATACTGTGCACCACGACTAGAATAGTGATCGCTAAATACTGGAAGACAGAGGTACCGTCGTGGTCAGAGGTAATAGCTAGAATTAAGTTGGTATACTCAATGTATGAATCTGCTGCACAGATCCAAGATACGGAGGCCCAATTTCAGAAAGTCTGGTTTTATTGGATGCTGGAAGGGGATAATAATCTGACTTCTAGGGTAACTGAGGGCGAGATGGAACGGAGAGGGGAGAGAGACAGGATGTGAGGGAAGAGAAGAGGTGGTGAGGAATGGAATTAGTTATTACTTTTGGGAGCAAGATAAGATGAGAAACCAACTCTTCGATATGTTAGTAACACAAAATACAACGTTTAAATATTAAGGTATAAGTTTGATTTGTGCATTGATTATTGTTTTTCATGTTTACATAGTTTTAGTTTTGAGTTATTGTTAAGGAGGCTGAGAATCTTTGAAAATCATGCCTCCTACACACTCCATGTTCCCCAAACAGATAATACTTGACGGACATTGTTTAGAAAATGTTTGAGGGACCATGTGTTTATATCTAAATAACACACTCTTACCTGAAAATGCAATACAGCACGTACACAGTGAGGGGGACTATTCTCATCGGAACAAACCTCAAGTAAAAAAGAGACTCGTTGTAATCAGAAATTCTATTGAAGGACATTCCTCTTTGAAATGTGACTTGGTTCCCCAAGATCTGATGTTTTCTAATGATTGAAAGTCTGTATTTTCTCTTTCGCTTTTTTTTGATGTCATTGTTGGTAAAGTGCGATTAATAAAAATATATTTCAATTAAATATGGCATATTTAGTGCAGCTTAATGAGACTGTTGTGTGTATAAAGACCGTACACATCGGAGCGATAACATTGGTGCAGGGCCAGCCTGCGCTAGAAGCTTGGTCGATGTATTCAAGAGGAAAAGTTAAAGTTTGGAAGCCACAGCATCAAAATGTAAAGGTTGTAAAATCCATTGTAGATTTAAGTGGGATATAACAACAAAGTTTAAACTTGAAATTAAGTACTGTGGTTAGAGTACAACTGTAGCGTTAATTGAAATAAAACTGATTGTAGATGTTATAAATCTACAGGTTGCAAGTCCACATATAGCGGCAGAAGAGTCAATGGCCAAATATTTAGCCCCTTTCTAGTGCCAAATTAAGCAGGTTTTTATTCAACAGTTCTCCAGAAGCGGCAGACAGGTCGTACATGTACTTTCATATACATATTTAGATATGTATGTGCATGAATGTCTATGTTAAAGCCATTTGCCTGCCTTTTATTGTCTAACACCTGAAACCTTATATCTTTGAGGCCTTATAACTTTTTGGTGCAATATTTTTTTTAAACAATTTTTATTAGATGGTGTTATTATAAGTTTTAAGTGTACCTTGCAATGTATTTTTGATGTGCTTTGTGACATTTTTTTGTTTCACAAAATACAGTAGTTAAACAGATTTCTGAGGCTGCACTAACCCGATGTTCGTTAAAGGGACATGAAACCCACATTTTTTTCTTTCATGATTTAGAAAGAGCTAAACAAATTTCTAATGTACTTCTATTATATAATTTGCTTCATTCTCTTGATATACTTTGATGGAAAGCATAACTAAATATGCCCAGTGGCTACTGATTGGTGGCTGCACATAGATGCCTTGTGTGATTGGCTCACCCATGTGCATTGCTATTTCTTCAACAAAGGATATCTAAAGAAAGAAGAAAATTAGATAATAGAAGTAAATTGGAACGCTGTTTAAAACTGTATTCTCTTCCTGAATCATGAAAGAAAAAAAATTGGGTTTAGTGTCCCTTTAACTTTAATCATGTTTATTTTCAATTTGTAATACGAGCAAAAAACCTGATGCGTTCAAACATCCGTGATAAACCCCTATTTAGCTTGCGCATAACTGTTAGCGCTCCATATATTATTATTTTTTATAATAAAAATGATTTTATTATTATTATCAAATTACAGTTACATAAATAATGTCTGCAATAGAAGAAGTCACAGATAGATGAAAAAGGGTTGACACACAGTATTATCAGCTGTAATTAAAAAAAAGTTACAGAAATCAGTTTTGCTTGAAGGGATATTCCAGTCAAAATTTAAATTCACATAGATGAATTACATCTTTGAATAGAAACATATTTGCAATATACATGTGTTGGCAAAAATGCTTCTAGTAAAAGTAATCACTGTTTTAGTGCTAACATTTTTCTCTGCACGTGCAGGAAGGTGTGAAGGATAGTTAGATATTCTCAGTGCACCAGCATTTTAAATACTGCAGTTGCTCAGAGCACCAGTGGGGCTTGCATCATGTCAGTACTTAACAAATTAAGTTATTACCAGATGATACAAGCATCTTAGGCTCCCTGAGCAAGTGCTGTGTTTAAAATGCTGGTGCACGGTGCATACTTAAATACACATTTGAAACAGCTATAGCTTTTATTAGAAGCATTTTTGCCAAAACATGTATATTATAAAAATGCTTCTATTCAAAACTGAAATGCATCCATGTGGATTCCAGTTTTGGCTTAAATGTCCCTTTAAATACAGATCTGTGTTAATTAAAGGGACACTGAACCCAAATATTTTCTTTCGTGATTCAGATAGAGCATGACATTTTAAGCAATTTTCTCGTTTACTCATATTATCAAATTTTCTTCATTCTCTTGTTATCTTTATTTGAAATGCAAGAATGTAAGTTTAGATGCCGGCCCATTTTTGTGAACAACCTGGGTTGTTCTTGCTGATTGGTGGATAAATTCATCTACCAATAAAAAAAAAGTGCTGTTCTGAGTTCTGAATAAAAAATGCTTAAATGCTTTATTTTTCAAATAAAGATAGCAAGAGAATGAAGAAAAAATTATAATAGGAGTAAATTAGAAAGTTGCTTAAAATTGCATGCTCTGTCTGAATCACGAAAGAAAAAAATTGGGTTCAGTGTCCCTTTAACCTGTTTCTCTGACATGATAAATACAAGTTGGTCATTTACTGAAGGACCAGATATTTTTTCTCAGTAATGAACAATCATTTTATGAGTACGCATATCACATGGCGTCAGCGTATTTTACTTTCTTTATAAAGCAGTTAAACACAAATGTATAACTATCAGAATCAGAGCATAAATTATTAGCTACCTATGTGCTCACAGATCTCACTATTAAGTCGAAGGCATTGAGGTTGAAGTGTGATATTTTGTTAAATGTCTAGTGCATTACCCACAGTAACCAATCACTATTTTGAAAAGAAGGTCAAAAAAACCCATAGCATTTGATGTGGAAAGACAAGAGGCTATTTTTATATTAATATGTCTGTGATGCTATGAATGAGCAGAATTTGCAGTGCACTACATCTAGACAAAATTCACATTTTACGTTACAAAATAAATGTGTCTGTATTCTAGTATATGGTGAGCTTGTGTGTTTCCATTTTGGAGTTTAGTTATTTTGCATTGTTTTCTTAAAAATGGAAAATTATACAGTACTGAGAAATTCGAAATCCAACTCTTAATTTGCAATCATTGATTCTGATCTTTACTCTTTCCATAGAGGCAGATTTTTCCAGCCTTGATGATTTAGACCATATTTATAGCAATGTTGAAGAGCAAATAAATGAAAGACGCCGCAGACACACAACGGAAAACGATTACAATATTGAAATACTACTTGGCGTTGATGACTCGGTTGTCAGGTTTCACGGAAAAGAACATGTACAGAACTACCTTCTTACCTTGATGAATATTGTGAGTATAATATGAGGATAACTATTCAAATTCTTAGCTAAGTAACATTCACAAGAATTTTGCTGCCTAACTAACTACAAAGTTGGATTAGTCTGAATGACTTGCCATTGGTTGCGTAATTAATTCCAAAAAGGATAGCAAAGGCCTATATTTGTTTTCATTCTCTTAAATAGGCATTCTTGTTTAGAACATTCTATTTTCATACAAATTCCCTTTCTTGCAATGTACTTAAAGGAATATGAAACCCAAAGCAATTTCTTGCACGATTCAGATAGAGCATGCAATTTTAAACAAGTTTGCAATTTACTTATATTATAATATTTGCTGCAGTCTTGTGGAATGAGCATCAATTCACTACTGGGAGCTAGATTAAGGTGAGACAATGGCAAGATGCATAAATGTGTAACCACCAATCAGCAGCTAGCTCATAGTAGTGCATTGCTGCTCGAAAAGCTACCTTGGTATGCAGTTCAACAAAGAATACAAAGAGAATGAAGTAAAGTTGATAATATAACTAAATTGGAAAGTTGTTTAAAATTGCAAGCTCTGTCTGAATAATGAAAGAAACATTTTGAGTTTCATGCTCCTTTAAACCTTGTAAACTGTCAAGGTTACACCAGTACAGTTGCAGCGGTGCACATGGTTGGTAAGCCTATGTGGAACAGGCATACATACATATGCTCCCATCACTGGCAATATCCTGATCTAAAGTAGCACAGGTAGGTACTGATTGTACCGTGAGCAACTTTGACTATGGTCTCTGGGCATGTAAGATCCTGTAAGAAATCCGGCAGCATTATGAAGTCCTAGCTGGGATTCTCTAAAGACAGTTATTAACTTGAAAACCTTGTGTCTCACAAAGGGGTCTTCCCTGCATGTAAGTATGTAAATAAAATGCATACATTACAATAGGTTCACAAAATCTTAATTTAAAAATCATTTGAAACAATTAAATGACGTATTAAAATAAAAACAATAAAAAAATAATAATTGTTAAATCGCATTTAAATTGGTTACAAAATAGTTTTACAAAATTCATATTTGTCTTTCTGCGAAACCATCCCGACTCATATTAACAGCTCCATAGGCAATCGGCGTTGACGGGTTTCGCTGCCTGCTTTCTTCACTCAAGTCCATGTCAGAAGCAATGCTATTATCTGTCACACTTGAAGGGCCGTGTTCCTGTTCCACGGCGTAGATTCTGGTAAGATCGTTTCATATTTTATACATGTATGATAATGCAAGAACACAGTGTGACTCCTTTTATTTGTATAGAATCAAGGGTTAATATCTCCTTAGTGGGATTATTAAACAGGGGGAATAATCTTATATGTGTATTTGATTTTATGCTGCTTTTATGTGTGAGATGTTATGGGCTCAAAGGCTGTTATGGAATATACAGGTTTCACTTTTACTTTGAGAGCTATGCAGCTTACAAGCTTGGCGCGCTTTCTCATAGCAGGGATGGTGCTGCATTGTGCACCATATGATTCATTCCCTTTTTCCTGTCCGGGTGTCTATCAGAGAGAAGTCATAAATCTCTGAACTGTCTGGGTCATAGGAGGTGGTGAGTGCCCCAGCCATTGGGGTATAGTTGTGCCTTTTTTTTTTTAATAAAATAAGATGTTTTATTTCTCTAGTTCTCTGGTTATTTCACTAGCGATGGAGGATTCTGTTACTTTAGAGGGCACTCCCTCTATTCCTAATAAATAATTCCTGTTTATGTGGTGAGGAGGCCTTAGTTCTGCCCTCTCAATTATGTTCCATATGCCTTGATAATGTGATAATATAAAACATGTTTGATATCACAGAGCCGTCCACCTCTGAGGAGTTGTCGTCCAGTGAGGTGCGTACCCTACATTCTTATATCTCTACACATGCAGTTTTCCTGTAGCATTGCTGATCCTCCATCTGGAGGGCCTTTTTTTCACCAGACGTTACTGCGCAGGTCAGATGGCGGTGACTGCGCCCTTTAATGCTTTACCTCGCCCTTCTAAGCGCAAGCGAAAGGTTACATATTGCACTCTTTCCCAGAGTACATCAGATAATTTATTGGATTTAACTGAGGGTTATCCGAGGATGAAGTTCTTTCTGAGACTTCAGAGTATGAACATTCTGGGTCGGAGTCTGCTGCCTCTAAACCTCCTGCTGCGGAGGAGCCAGACTTTAGTTTAGGAATTTGCACTTTCTTCTAAAGGAAGTTTTTGGCGAATTTAGAGGTTCCAGAGGGCAAATTGCCTGATGAACCTTTAATTCCTAAATTGGATAGAGTTTGAGGACAGGGTGGTACCTTATCCTTCCCTGCTCCTGTTAGATGGCGAACATTATTAAGAATGAATGGGACAGGATTGTATTCCTTTTCCGCCTCTTCTCCCTTTAACAAATTGTTCCTGGTCCTGGATTCTCAATTGAGTTGCGAGGTTCCGTCCCTAAATGGGATTGCAATATCTTCACCCTTGATAAACGTACTACTATCCTGCTTGAGAATAGTTCTTCGTTTGAAGAGCCCATAGATAAAAGATGGAAACTCTGTTAAGAAAGATGTTTCAACATATGGGATATTTGTTTCAACCAGCGGCTGCTGTTGCCGTGGTTACTGGAGAAACTACCTTCTGGTGTAACTCCTTATAGGATTTGATCGGGGTGGAGGATCTCTTCAACGTTACTCAGAAAAGATTTATGGCCTTGAGGGTTGTTAATTCTTTTATCTGTGCTGCTATTATGCAGTTTATTCGCTTGAATGCTATGGCTTCAGCTTTTTCTGTTTAGGCTTGTCGGGCTCTGGCTGAAGTCATGGTCTGCGGATATGACTTCTAAGTCTAGACTCCTTCCCTCCCTTTAAGGGAATGATTTTTTTTCATCCAGACCTGGACTCTCCACGGTCACAGGGGGCAAGGGTGCCCTCCTACCGCAAGAGTATATGAACTAATCTAAGGAACGATTTTCGTTCTTTTCATTCTAATAAAGCCCATGTCAGCAGTCCTCTGCTATGCCAGAGCAAACCAAGAGCTCTTGGAAGCCGGCTCAGTCCTGGAATAAATCCAAGCAGAGCAAGAAGTCTGCCAAGTCTACGTTGGCATGAATGGGCGGTCCCCGGTCCTTTTCTGGATCGTGTAGGGGGCAGTATGTTGCTCTTTTCAGTCGCTTGGTTCAGAAGCATGCAGGATTCATGGGTCCTGGAGGTCATAGCTCAGGGTTACAAGATAGGTTTTAAGTCTCAGCCACCCAAGGGCAGATTCCTCCTGTTTTTCTGACCAGAAAAGAGGGAAGCCTTTCTGGGGTGTGTACGGGATCTGTCCTCTAGGAGTTAATGTCCCAGTGCCTATCGCAGTGAGAGGTTTGGGATACTATTCAAACCTTTTTGTGGTTCCTAAGAAGGAGGGAGATTTCCGTCCGATTCTGGACCTAAAGTGCTTAAGCAGGTTTTTAAATGTCCCCTCGTTTAAGATGGAGACAATAAGGTCCATTCTTCCCCTCGTTTGAGAGGGGTAGTTCATAATCACTATAGATCTGAAGGATGCTCCCTTTTCGTACCAGTCCTCAAGGACCACTTCCAGTTCCTAAGGTTTGCATTCCTGGACCAGCACTTCCAGTTTATTGCCCTTCCGTTTGATCTAGCTAAAGAAATTTTTCAAAGAGTCAACCATTCGGAATATCTCCTCTATCTTCTTCGTTCCCATGGATGGCAGATAATCTAGAGAGAGTTCTCTTGTATCAAGTTCCAGGGTAGAATTCCCGGGTACTATAATAGGCTCCATAGACATGAGCATATTTCTAACAGACCAGAGATGTTGCGAGCTAGCTTCAACATGTCTTGGCCTCCAGATCTCTTTAAGGCCATCTGTGGCTCGGGGTATGGAGGTGATTGGTCTCATGGTGTCCAGCTTGGACATCCTTTTCTTTGCCAGGTTTCACCTCAGACTGTTGCAACTGCGCATTCTGAACTAGTGGAACGGCGATCATTCGGATCTGTCTCAACTTGACAACCAATCGGGAGAATCGCTCTTTTGGTGGTTTTGTCCGGATCACTTGTCCTGAGGGAGGTCCGTCTCAAGACCATCCTGGGTGATTGTGACTATGTTTGCAAGTCTGTCAGGATGGGGAGCTGTTTGGGGTGCCAGGAAGGCACAGGGCCTTTGGTCTCAGGAGGTAAAGCTCCCTCCTGATCTAATTTTGGATCTTCTGGCAATATACAATGCTCTGAAGGCTTGGCCTCTGCTGGGTTTGTCCCAGTTAATCAGATTCCAATTAAACAATATATCCTCAGTGGCTTACATCAACCATCAGGGGGAAAGGAGAAACTCCCTAGTTTTGAAGGAAGTATCTCGGATTCTCGTGTGGGGGAAACCCGCATTTGTTTGCTGTCAGCGATCCACATTCCAGGTGTGGACAACTGGGAAATGGATTTCCTCAGCAGACAATCCTTTCCTCCGGGAGAATGGTCTCTCCATCCCGAGTGTTTGCAGAGATTTGCAAAAGGAAGATCTTATAACGTCTCAATACCAAGCTACCCAGATAGGGGTAGAGGTACAGGGATCCTCAGATGGAGCTAACATATGCATTAGTGGTGCCTTAGAGGTTCAATCCAATTTATCCTTTCCGACCGTTAACACTACTTCCTAGTGTAGTGGCTCGAGCCAAGCAGGCGTCAGTGATACTGACTGCTCCGTCTTGGCTGTGAAGGATATGATTTGCGGATCTAGTGGGGATGTCATCATCTCCTTGGAAGTTACCTTGTCGCAGAGATCTGCTGACCAAGGTCTTTTTGTTCATTAATGTCTATATTCTTTGAGGCTAACTGCGTGGACATTGAACGCTTAGTCTTAGCCAAGACAGGGTTTTCTGAGAGAGTTATTTTTACTCTCATTCAAGCTTGTAAGCTGGTTGCTCGTCGCATCTATCATAAGGTGTGGAGGACCTACTTATTCTGTTCTCCAGTTTTGCATAACCAACACGGTTATAATAATACACTTTTCCATCTTAATATGGGAAGAGTCCACAGCTGCATTCCTTACTTGTGGGAAATACTGAACCTGGCCACCAGGAGGAGGCAAAGACACCCCAGCCAAAGGCTTAAATACCTCCCCCACTTCCTCATAACCCCAGTCATTCTTTGTCTTTCGTCACAGGAGGTTGGCAGAGAAGTGTTAGAAGATTTCGGAGTAGTCTCTTATGGAGGGTAGTACTCTTCGAGATGACACTAGAGTTTTAAGTAGTCCTGTCAGCCTCTCAGTGAGAGCATGGATGAAAGTGAGAGTTCATAATAACAGCTCCATAGGCAATCAGCGTTGACGAGTTTCGCTGCCTGCTTTCTTCACTCAAGTCCATGTTAGAAGCGATGCTATTATCTGTCACACTTGAAGGGCCGTGTTCCTGTTCCACGGCATAGATTCTGGTAAGATTGTTTCATTTTTTTTAAACATTATGATAACGCTAGAAGACAGGGTCACAGTGTGACTCCTTTTATCTGTATAGAATCAAGGGTTAATATCTCCTTAGGGGGATTATTGAACAGGGGGAAAAATCTTATATGTTTATTTGATTTTATGCTGCTTTTATGTGTTAGATGTTATGGGCTCATAGGCTGTTATGGAATATATTGAGAGCTATGCAGCTTACAAGCTTGGCGGGCTTTCTCATAGCAGGGACGGTGCTGCATTGTGCACCATGTGATTCATTCCCTTTTTCCTGTCCGGCTGTCTATCAGAGAGGAGTCATAAATCCCTGAACTGTCTGGATCATAGAAGGTGGTGAGTGCCCCAACCATTGGGGTATAAGGGTGCCGTTTTTTTTTAAATAAAATAAGATGTTTTATTTCTCTAGTTCTCTGGTTATTGCACTAACGATGGAGGATTCTGTTACTTTAGCCATCCACCTCTGAGGAGTTGTCCAGGATGAACTGGAGAAGAACTTTTGATCTAAGGCTCCTCCTTGGAATTTAAATCTTGTCCTTAAGGTTTTGCAACTGGCTCCGCTGGAGCCTATGCATGAAGTAGACATTAAATTGTTGTCTTGGAAGGTTCCTTTTCTACTGGCTATTGCTTCTGCGCGCAGAGTATCTGTGATTGCTGCCTTGCAATGCGTCCCTCCTTATCTGGCTTTTCATGCTGATAAGGCTGTTCTACAAACCAAGTTAGGTTTTCTTCCTAAGGTTGTGTCAATTTGCAACATCAATCAAGAGATAGTAGTTCCTTTCTTATGTCCTAATCCTTCTTTGGGAAGGAACATTTACAATGTATTTCTGGATGTGGTTTGGGCCTTGAAGTTCTATCTTTGGGCCACAAAGGAATTTAGACAAACCTCTTTCTCTGTTTGTTCTCTTTTCCGGGAAGCATTGGGGTCAGAGGGCCTCTTCGTCTTCCTCCTCTGAAGATTACGGCTCATTTTACGAGAGCAGTGGTTTCCTCTTGGGCTTTCAAAAATGAGGCCTCTATGGATCAGATTTGTAAGGCAGCTCCTGGTTCTCCTTAAATACTTTTTCCAAAATTTTAAAGTTTGATGTTTTTGCTTCTGATGAAGCAGCCTTCGGGAGAAAGGTTTTGCAGGCGGTGGTGCCCTCAGATTAGGGTCAGCCTCTCTTTTTTCCCTACCGTTAGCATTCCGTGGAACTCTAGAGCTTGGGTATATGTTTTGCCACAAGTAAGGAATTCAGCTGTGGACTCTTCCCATATTAAGATGGAAAACATAAATTATGCTTACCTGATAATTTAATTTCCATCTGTATGGGAAGAGTCCACAGCTCCCGCCCGTGTTCTCCGTTGGGAGGCCCTATATTTGAAATCTTTTCTTCTGGCACATTTTACACCCTGATATTTCTCCTACTGTTCCTTGTTCCCTCGGCAGAATGACTGGGGTTATGAGAAAGTGGGGGAGGTTTTTAAGCCTTTGGCTGGGGTGTCTTTGCCTCCTCCCAAAAGTGAGGAATGCAGCTGTGGACTCTTCCCATACAGATGGAAATTAAATTATCAGGTAAGCATAATTTATGTTTTTACCTCTGTGATTACCTTGTATCTAAGCCTCTGCAAATTGCCCCTTTATTTCAGTTCTTTCGACAGACTTGCATTTTGGCCAATCAGTTCTTACTCCTAGATAACTTCATGTGTGTGACCTCAATGCTATCTATATGACACACATGAACTAACACACTCTAGTGGTGAAAAACAGTAAAAATACATTCACATAGGAGGCGACCTTCAAGGTCTAAGCATTAGCATATGAGCCTACCTAGGTTTAGCTTTCAACTAAAAATACCAAAAGAACAAAGCAAAATTGGTGATAAAAGTAAATTGGAAAGTTCTTTAAAATGACATGCCCTATTTGATTCAGGAAAGTTTTTTTTGGACTTGACTGTCCCTTTAAAAAGGATTATATTTTAGTTGTTTCCAATATAGAAAACCCAGGATTTTTTTTTTAAATTCAATGTCCATCGTAATCTTGACTAATGTAAATAGCATGAAACTTGATTTGAAATTGTTAGTATGTAGTATGTTTATGAACTTATTACAATCGAAGGGGTTAAACCCATTGTAGTAGTACTGCTTGGTACCCACAGAGCACTGCTGGTCCCAAGCAGAGACGTTTAAATTATTGTTTTGGAGGCCATTCAAATACATAGACCATTCAGTACTAAGTTATATTTTATTTCAGACAATATCAATGCATTTTTTATAAAGTTTAAACATATACAATTTTTGTTACACTTTCAGTTAAACTACAAGGAATGTTGGAGAAATATTATATTGTTTGTTCTAACAGTGGTGATGTTTCCTGACAAATCTGCCATAAATACATTAAACTAACATTCCCTTTGGGTTTTTTTATTACAAGGCGGCAATACATGAAAACAACAATAAATTAGTATGCCGAGCTGTGTATAATTCTGTCATTAAACAAGGTTAATCATTCAACAAAAGGGAAAGTCCTATGTGAAATGTAATTAAATTTTGCTCTCTCTGTTGTAACGTCCATTATAGTAGACATAAAAAACATGGTAAAGACACCGCTTTTTTTCAGTATAATTTTTGCCTATAAAATACCACTGTATATATTTTTTCCTTATACAAGACTAAGGAATTATTATTATTATTATTATTAATAATAATAATAATAATAAAATACTGTAATGCATTTGAACACTTTATTATATCACCAATTATCTTAGCAACAATCTGTTTAACCTTTTCAAAGCTAACAGGCATTCTGCTAAGCTTCTCCTGAGCATGACACAGCTTATGATTGGTGGCTACGTACATATGCCTCTTCTGATTGTTGCAATGGTTATGTAAATCCCCTTTTTCTGGGGACATTTACTAAGGGATGTTCCTCCAATAACAAAGTGCATTTATGTATAAAGAGTAATGTATTATGCTATAGCATGCCCCTTTCAGACTTACATTAGCAATATGATACATTAAAAAAATCCAGTGAAGTTTTGTTTTAAAATAAGAATACATTTAAACATAATAATACACTTTTAAGTAGTGAACGTTCTATAATCATGGTGAAAATGCATCTGTCTCAAAAATGTATGACCTTATTCAATTTACAAAGAAAATATAAGCATGAAAGAGTATCCGTTTCATGTTAAAAGCGTATCGCTTAATATTTCTATTAGCACTTGCATATTTCTTGGAGAGTAATGCTTTGATTTATACCAAACATTTTTTGCTTAATTGAAGTCTATTTTCTTTGAGGACATCCAGCAAACTAGCTCACAAGCAGATTAGGTTTCATAGTATTCTCAACTGATGATAGAACACTTATAAGAGTGTTACTATTTTTAGAGCAATTGGAATTCACACAGTTCTAAAATTTAAAGGGCCATTATAGTGTTAAAACTACATGCTATAATCAGTTAGACCATGTCTTTTTAACACTAGCGGCACTGTAATGCTATGTGTTTAACCCCCGCAAATCCTGATCCAGTTAGCAGCGCTAGTCGCACCACTCAGCTGTGTAACTAATGCTGCTGATTGGATTATTGGCAGTTACTGCTAGGGGCCTGAGTGGGACTTTAACTATGTAATTAAACCCCTTGTGGGTCAGAGCATCTCATTTGAGCACTATAATGGTCCTTTAAACTGGGCAGATTATACAGATATACAGTATGTGTATGTATATATATATATATATATATATATATATATATATATATATATATATATATGTGTGTGTGTGTGTGTATATTTAAATCTGCAAAATGGGACAACTTTTAGAGGGGATGGGACCAAGTGTAAACAACATCATATACCATTTAGGCAAAATTTACATGTCATTATACACCTTATACAAGCAACCTAAATGTCGTTTTATATGATTTTTTCTTGTGTATACATAGTAACATTAGAAAGATAGTATAGTACTGTAATCCAAAAGGTAATAGTTGTTATTAAATAAATATAGACTAGCATTTGCATTTTATAACACAAAATGGCAAATGAAAGACGCAGGCAAAGAAGATTGCCTTCTGTAACAACTGTTTTTCCCCTTTCCTGCATGCGCTGGCCTTCTTTCCCTTTACTTTCTTTTTCATCTTTTGAAGTTCACGCTATCCGCCTCTTCTCCCCGGTAGCTCTCCGTGTTGCTGTTATCTGTCAACCTCCTTGCCCAGCATCACAATTTCTAGACCACTTTTAAGCCATACTTCCTTTCTTGTAATGTCCCTTCTATCATCTTAGGGGACTTCAACATTCCCATTGACAATTGTAACATGCCTGCAGCCTTTAAGCTTCTATTTATTAGCGCCTCTTTTGGCCTGTTCCACTGGACAACATCTCCTACCCTACCCACTTTGAAGACAACTCATTTGACCTGGTCTTCACTAATCTCTGTGCCGTTTCCCACTTTACTAAGTCCCCTTTTCCTCTCTCTGACCACTGGCTATTAACGTTCTCTCTTACTCTACCTGCAGCATCATCACAAACCCCCCAAAATCTGCTACCTTACAGGAATTTAAATGACATGGATCTCACAGACTTTTCTGCTCAACTGAAACCTCTACTCTCCAAAATTTTGTCCCTCTCTTGGCCAGACCTTGTGGCCTCACTGTATGATTCTGCACTAAAATCAACACTTGACAAAGCTGCCCCCTCCACTGTTCACTATGCATCATGCACTTGATTACAACCATAGCACACCAGTCTTGCTATCTTCAGCGATGTTCACGGACTGGTATCAACTCACACATTCCACTCCCTTCTACATCTGCCTGCATCTCCACCCACCACCAAACTCACTGCTCAGATTATTGCTGATCACTTCAAAAATAAAAAAAGACACAATTAGAAAAGACATATCTCCATCACACCCATCAAATCCAGCCCTCCTACCAAACCCTTCTATTAACAAAACTCTCTTTCCTCCTGTAACAGAGGAAGAAGTATTCATACTCCTATCTTCTGCTCATTTCACAACCTGCCCACTTAAAGTTATTCCTTCAAAACTTCTTCACTTTCTCCTTGTCTAACATCTATTCTAAATCATCTTTTTAACCAGTCTCTCAACAATGGCGAATTTCCTGATACATTTAAGCATGTGTCAATCACACCAATCCTAAAAAAGCCCTAGATTGACCCCTCCACCCAATCTAACTATTGGTCAGTCTCCTTACTTCCCTTTGCCTCCAAGTTATTGTAAAACTAGTCTATAATCATCTAACTAACCCTAATTTGTCTCAGCTAACTCCTTACTTGATCCACTACAATCTGGCTTCTGCCCTATACACTCAACGGAAACCGCTCTCAATAAAGTAACAAATGATCTGCTAACGCAAAGGGGCACTACTCCTTACTAATTCTTCTGGATCTATCTGGTGCTTTTGACACAGTTGAACATCCTCTCCTCTTAAAAATCCTAAATTAATTTTGCATCTGAGACACAGCCCTCTCCTTGTGTACTTAATAGCTCTCAAACTGCTCACTTACAGTTTCCTTTAACTGCATATCCTCTGATTCTTTGCCTCAGTTGGAGTACCGCAAGGCTCTGTCTTGTGTTCCTTGCTTTTTTTTTCTTTATACATCCTCCCTTGGAAAACGTATATATGCTCCTTTGGGTTCCAGTACCACTTATATGCTGATGATAATCAAATCTACATTTCCTCTCCTGATATCTCTCCCTCTTTAGTCACCAGATTACCAACTGTCTCTCTGCAATTTCCTCTTGGATGTCCTCGCACTACCTCCAACTCAATCTGTCTAAAACTGAGCTGCTTCAACACCTGACATTTATTTTGCAGTTGGAGACTGTATTCTCAATACCTCACTCCAGGCCCACTATCATGTTGTCACACTTTACTTTGAACTCACATTCACTCCACATAAACAAGCGCACAGCCAATCCTGCTGTGCACACCTATGCAACATTTCCAGAATTCCACCTTTCCTTACTACAAAAATACAAATTTATTCCCTCATTTTGTCACTCATTGACTACTGCCATTTACCCCTCCCCTCTCCAATATATTAGAAATGCTTCAACTAGACTCATCTACCTAAGTCGCCTATTTACATTAGCTGCTCCGCTGTGCCAGTCTCAACACTGCCTCTCCATACAATCCAGAATACAATTCAAAGAATTAACCTTAACTTTTAAAGCACACAACAGCCTTACACTCAACTATGTTTTCTCACTCATCTCCGCAAACCTGTCCTCTTCGATCAACCTCATCTCTGAGTGACTTCTCTCCACTCCTATTATCTCTACATCTCTCTCCCACCTCCAAGACTCCTCACCCACTGCTCCTGTCCTCTGGAACTCTCTACCCCACTCCTTAAGACTGTCTCCAACCTTGTATAGCTTCAGACGCCCTTTGAAAACCCACCTATTCAGAGAGGCTTACCATCTCTCCTCTGTTTTTCATCCTACCCAAAGTAAATCTTGAACTGCATTGACTCACTGCTGCAACCACAGGCCATATAACAAGCTACCCCAAATCTTATGTCTCTGCACCCTCAACCTGTAGACTGTAAGCTCTTCGTAGCAGGGCCCTCATCCTTCTGTACTAGATTGGTTTAGTCGGGTATGTTCTATATCTTATCACCAATCCTTATCATTGTATACCCCTATTGCTGTACCCAGTGCTATGGAATTTTGCGGTGCTATACAAATAAATTAAAATAATAACAAACTGGGGGGCAATTTTAATTTGGGGATTTGCACCTGTATATACAAGAGACACAAGGAGTTTCTAAACAAATGGAGCTAATTAAGAGATATCTAATACAAGCCACTTCATTTACAGATTCTACATATAGACAGGTCTTATGGCTAATGAAGAATTATAATAACAAATGTTTTATTTAAGGTAATCTGTATACATTCTTAGCAGAACATGGGGTAGAGGTTAACAATGCTTCACAGGATGATAGTGCTTAGAATTTCTGCCAGTTATAAAAGAAGCACTTCAAAACTGCTATAATTAAAATTATGCTCTACAAATAAATTCAATTATAATCAAGGCTAGATTTTATTTGTCTTTATACCAATGCAGTCAAAGTATGTTAACACAATGACAGTGACAAACCCTGTCTTCTGCAGACTCAAGTTCTTGATTGACTCCTCCATAAAACGAAAGTTGCTGGCTGAGTTTCACCATTGAAAAACAATTGCAACTAAAAGGGGTTAATCTGTTTAAATAACATTCAGACTCTGCTGATATGTTAATCTGTTTGAAAACTGCAGAGAAATTTTGTAATTACAAGATGTTTACTGACCCTTTACATGTGTCTTTGCTTTTATTGTATAGGTCAATGAAATTTATCATGACGACTCCATTGGCGTGCACATCAATGTTGTTTTAGTCCGTATGATAATGTTGGGCTACGCAAAGGTAGGTGTAACTTAATGACCGGTTTAATTAAAAACCATATATATATATATTTTTTTTTAATAAAAGTTTAAAATATTGCTGTGAAATGTTTGTGCTAATTAAATATAATTATTAAAATGTTCACTAATGGTTGTAGCTAAGTGTTTTGGAGTTTTAAACATTATAAACTTAAGCAGAATTTTCTATTGCGCACTTTATTTTTTTGGCTTTTGTGTAAAATTGTGCTTGTCCCATCCTCCGAAAAGAGGCCAAAAAGCAAATTCTGCAACCTGCAAATGCCACAGATGAAATAGCTGGTCTAGGCAATTGCAGCATTTTGAAAACCTAAGTTATATATGCTGCTTTATGGCCTTGCTAGGAAGTATGAGACAAAGCAATATTTTTACACAAAACAAGAGATGTTTAATGTCCCTTTAATTTAAACGTCAGGGTTTGAAAACAAAACAATAAAATCCTCTCAGCTGCCATACAACATTTTTACATGGGTATACTGGTGGATTGGAATCCAGTAATATTTTTCTACATGATTTTGTTAACTGGATCAACTGTATTTATTTTCATAAAAGAGATACTTAGAATATTTTTGTTTATTGTTACTGCTGCCTTTTGATCTAGTTCTATGTAATAAATCTATCTTGTTTTAACTGAAATACCATTGCGTTTATTCTCTAAGATAAAAGTAAATTATACATAAAATCAAGTCTTGCATATGATAAATTAGGACAATACTAATTTCATATAATTCATCTAAAATTGCATATAGTTTTGTAACAAACAGTTTAAGTAGTATAAGTTATACTCCTGGGCCAGAGAAATTCTTTCACATAGTACTTTGATCTTTTTTTGCCCTGTGGGAATTCATCAGTGCTTTTCAGCTCAGCAAGGACTTTGGATCATACCCTGTCCAGGGACAGAAATAGAAACTTTAGATGCCTGATAATTATATAAAGGAACTAAACTGTGTTAAATTCAAGCTGGCATTTAAGTTAATTTTAGGGGGCATATTTATCAATGTGCGAGCGGACATGATATGAAGTAGCGTATCATGCCCGCTGTACATCGATAAATGCCGACAGTATACGCTGTGTGCATTTATCATTGCACCAGTAGTTCTTGTGAACTGCTAGTGCAATGCCGCCCCCTGCAGATTCGCGGCCAGTCGGCCGCTAGCAGGTGGTGTCAATCAACCCAATCGTATTAGATTGGGTTGATTTCTTTCCGCGGCCTCAGAGCAGACAAACAAGTTATGGAGCAGCGGTCTTTAGACCGCTGCTTCATAACTTCTGTTTCCGGCGAGCCTGAAACAAGGGGCATCGAGCTCCATACGTAGCTTGATAAATATGCCCCAAAGTATTTACATCAAAACTTTTTTTTCTGTTTTAATTATTAAATGTGTACATTTACACTCACTAGAAGTTGGACGATACTGAAATGCAGGCTTCTTGTAGCCTTATCTATCAGTAATGCACTAAGTCTAAGTAAATTTACATTTACTCTAAGGCAGAGCTCCCTCCCTCATCATATCTATATCTATTAGTGTCACATGGGGAATATTGTCTCAAACATATTGCTGGACCCTATTTTTACTTCATGGGCAAGAACTCAAAATTTATTGTAACAAATGTTTTTGCCCAATCATGTAGCGTTATCACCACCACAATACACTGTCATCAATTTAACAATGTGTAGTTCCGAACTGAAGTATTATATGGGTTTGGAAGGCCCCAATATAGGCCCATGAGAGCCATTATCGATAGCAGCACAAGTGGCAAATCCCTATTACTTTCTAAGGGATATAATAGAATATCATTTGACTCTATTATTTGTGACAGCCATCAATGCTCCCACAGAGACATTTTGTAGCAACTTAACTAAAATCCCCCAGTATGGAGGATTAAACAGAAATGATCCTGCATATTAAGTTAATGCTGTGACCTTTGTTAGTACAATTAAACCTAACCTCTGCTGTTTTGGTCCCCTAAATGTAATTAACTCTAGCCAAAAGCCTCTTCCATGTAAGTCCCATTTAAGTGGAGGGGCTTTCCCAATAATTAATATCCATATGTATAAAACCAAAACAGAGATTTTGTACCATCTAAATAATTAGGTTACAGGTTTAAATTCCCTTAAAGTGATAGTACATCCTACCGTTTTTAAAATGCTAGGATTTACCAATGCAACAAATAAATGGGACTTTGAGTCATGAAGTATAAAATTCTTCATGCTAAAAGTTCCTTTATTTGTCTACAGCATTCACCGCACTGAGCGCCTTAGGCAGGCCACGGCAGAGCTCTATTTTATCACTGAGGTGATTTTAGCCAGTAGTGTGCTAGCTATCCAGCATAATGACAGCTGGCCCAAACGACTATTGGCTAAGAGGTGGAAATGTCACCTCACTGAAAAATAGCGTTCTTCTGTTGGGTGCCTGAAGATCATTCTCAGCGTGTCAACCGCTTCAGACAAATAAAGGAACTTATCTATCAGTAATGCACGGAGTCTAAGTAAATTTACATTTACTCTAAAGCAGAGCTCCCTCCCTCATCATATCTATATCTATTAGTGTCACATGGTGAATATTGTCTCAAACATATTGCTGGACCCTATTTTTACTTCATGGGCAAGAAGAACTCAAAATGTATTGTAACAAATGTTTTTGCCCAATCATGTAGTGTGTTACCACCACCACCACAGTACAGTGTCATCAATTTAACAATGTGTGGTTCCGAACTGAAGTATTATATGGGTTTGGAAGGCCCCAGTATAGGCCCATGAGAGCCATTATCAAATGAAGCACAAGTGGCAAATCCCTATTACTTTCTAAGGGAAATAATAGAATATCATTTGACTCTATTATTTGTGACAGCCATCAATGCTCCCACAGAGACATTTTGTAGCAACTTAACTAAAATCCCCCAGTATGGAGGATTAAACAGAAATGATCCTGCATATTAAGTTAATGCTGTGACCTTTGTTAGTGCAATTGACCCTAACCTCTAGGATTTACCAATGCAACAAATAAATGGGACTTTGAGTCATGAAGTATAAAATTCTTCATGCTGAAAGTTCCTTTATTTGTCTACAGGGTTCGCCGAGCTGAGCGCCTCAGGCAGGCCACGGCAGAGCTCTATTTTATCACTGAGGTGATTTTAGCCAATAGTGTGCTAGCTATCCAGCATAATGACAGCTGGCCCAAACGACTATTGGCTAAGAAGTGGAAATGTCACCTCACTGAAAAATAGCGTTCTTGTGTTGGGTGCCTGAGGATCATTCTCAGCGTGTCAACCGCTTCAGACACATAAAGGAACTTTCAGCATGAAGTATTTTATACTTAAAGGGACACTCAGGTTAAATTAAATTTTCATGATTCATATACAGAATGAAATTTTAAGCAACTTTCCAATTTACTTCCATTAAAAAAAATGTGCACAGTCTTTTATATTTACACTTTTTGAGTCACCAGATCCTACTGAGCATGTGCAAGAATACACAGACTATACGTATATGCATTTGTGATTGGCTGATTGCTATCACATGGTGCAAGGGGAGTGGAAAAAGACATAACTTTGAAATTTGTTATAAAAAAATCTACTACTCATTTGAAGTTCAGACTAAGTGCTATTGCATTGTCCAGTTATCTTGCATTTGTTGATTATGCAAATCTAATATGTTGACTGGTCCTTTAATGACTGAAAGTCCCCGTTATTTGTTCCACTGGTAAATCCTAGCGTTTGTGTTTACTATCACTTTAAACTATAAAGTACAATATTCACTTATGGGTATGGAGCATAGAAAATGTTTTCCTCCCACCTTTAAGTATCCACATTTCAAACAGCAATCAAACAATATAATAATTTTTTTAACTCTTATTGCTTTTGTGCAGCATATGACGTAATACTCTTAATCTTAAATTGCTTCAACCTTCTTGTTGATAATCTTGTATATTCTGTATTAATAGTAATACAATTCTTGGCTTTCTTTTTAGTCTATCAGTTTAATTGAAAGAGGTAATCCTTCTAGAAGTTTAGATAATGTTTGTCGCTGGGCATATCAGCAGCAGAGATCAGATCCCAATCACTCTGAACATCACGATCATGCTATTTTTTTGACAAGACAAGATTTTGGCCCTGCTGGAATGCAAGGTAATGTTACAGACTGAACATCATTATTTGTGTTAGTTTGAGGTCATGGTCCAGTGGAGCAGTAGATTGAGCAAGCTCTGTCCTTGATGGATTTAAAGATTAGATGGGGTCAGTCGTCATGCAGATTTTTGGTTTAAGAGAGGAACTATATTAAAACAATATATAAACCATTCTTCAATTGCTTGTGCACTATTTATAAGCCAACATATCACAATAGAGAAGAACTACTCATTTAGAAAAACCTGAAGAGCATATATGAGAACCAATATAGATTGACGATTCTTATATAAATCCATCCTTTTTTTTTTTTTAAATCATTTATTTATATCAGAGCACAGAGTACATTTCAGCAAACAAAGTTTACCCATTAACAAAATTCCTTATACAGAAGAAATCGACAGTAAGGAAGAGAGATTAACCATTTACAACAAAATAAAGCATAGGACAATTCTGTCTTCATTAGGTAAAATAAAACCAACAATTGGTTTCCTCCTATAGTTATACCTTCTATAAAGTAAGTTAGAGACATTGTTAACTCATTGATCAATTCTACAATCTTGAACTTTTATTATTGTACACTTGTGCTACCATTTCCTATTTACCTAATAATAATAAAGAGAAGAAAAGAAAAAAAAAATTAAAAAAAATTCTTATATAAACCAATTCTTATATAAATCCATCCTTAAACAGATTATAAACAATTCACACTTTCTACTCATTTGCAGTGATGCATTTTAAAGTTATTTGGAATGAGAATATAGTGTCTATATATAGTGTCTATGAAAACATTAATTTGGGTTAAAGCTCCATTCCAATAAAAAAATGGCATACTTTGAATCCTTAAACACAAGTCCCAGTTGAGCGGAACACAGCTGGTCAGCCAACCAGGAGCAGCATTTACTTGTAGGAACCAATCACAAGCTGACTGCTGCTCCTAAGAAGGACTTTATATCTTTAGCAGTAAACTAGGTACAGTAATGTAATATTGCATGCCTTAATAAATTAGAGCAGACAATTTTTAGACTTTCCCTTTAAATTGTTTCAAGCAAGTGACATCACTATTAGGGGACCAGACAATTTTTACTTATAGAAAAAGCATCACTTGCAAATGTCTGTTACTTGCAAAGGGTAAACTGAGGTGTAACTTTAAAAAAAAAAAAAAAAAAAAAAAAAAAAAAAGATTTTCCTACTTTGGTCAATGCAACTTTTTTTTTCTATAACCATTACAGTTATAATAATATAAACCTTTCATAACAGGATATGCGCCAGTGACAGGCATGTGTCATCCTTTTAGAAGCTGTACCCTGAATCATGAAGATGGTTTTTCATCTGCGTTTGTGGTTGCCCATGAAACTGGTCACGTGTAAGTCAAATCTTGTATATTTTATGCAAACCATTTGGAGTAAACTGCTAGTAGCTATGATAAAATTATAGTTTAAAGGGACATTAAAGCGATATAAAACCCGAAAATTTTCTTTTGTGCTTCAGACAGAGCATACAATTTAAAATTCCAATTTACTTCTATTATTAATTTTTGTATCGTTCTTATGATATTCTTTGTTGAAGAGATACCTAGGTAGATGTCTAGAGCACTATATGGCAGGAAATAGTGCTGCCCTCTAGTGCTCTTTCAAATAGATTCTTGCAAAACTGCTGCCATAAAGTGCTCCAGAAATTAAATGGCTACTAAACCCAAAATCTTTCTTTCATGATTCAGATAGAGAATACAAATTTAAACAACATTACAATTTACTTCTATTATTTATTTTGCTTCATTTTTTAGATATCCTTAGTTGAAGAAAAAGCAATGCACATGGGTGAGCCAATCACACAAGGCTTCTATGTGCAGCAACCAATCAGCAGCTACTGAGCATATCTAGATATGCTTTTCAGCCAAGAATATCAAGAGAATAGAACAAATTAGCTAATAGAAGTAAATTAGAAAGATGTTTAAAAATGCATTCTCTTTCTAAATCATGAAAGAAAAAATTTGGGTTTCATGTCCCTTTAAGCTTATGCCCCAAAATTACCAAGAGAGCAAAGAAAAACTAGAAGGTTATTTAAAACTGTATTCTCTATCTGATTAAGGAAAAGAAACATTTTTGGGTTTCATAGCCCTTTAAAGTCCTCTGAGGAATGGGTGTGGCTTTGAAATGTGTCCTGTGGAGATGTCTTCTCAGACTTAAAAACAGAGAGGACTCTAGTTTAAGAACATTTCATATGTTTGTAAATATACTGAGAATAACATTGTACAGTGTGCCATTAAAGTCTATGTTTAGTATGTTTATACAGTTTCACTTTATATTGTTTGGAAAATGTTGCTTAACAGAATAAAATGAGCTTTTTGTTTCAGACTAGGAATGGAGCATGATGGTCAAGGGAATAGATGTGGTGATGAGACAGCTATGGGTAGTGTCATGGCTCCTTTAGTTCAAGCTGCTTTCCATCGCTACCACTGGTCTAGGTGCAGTGGTCAAGAACTTAAACGATATATACAGTAAGTGCTTGCTTTTATCTCTCAGTTACTTGATTTTGTACCCTGTATTATGTTATCCTTTACGTTATTTTCTGTTTAAAGATACAATTTATTGTAAAATGGTTTTCCCTTTTGTGTACAAATTGTTTTTGTCCCACACTCCCAAGAGAAGGCAAAAAGCAAATTCTGTTACCCGCAAATGCTGCAAATCAAATAGCCGGTTTAGACAATTTGCATCAGTTTTAAAACCTAGGTTACAGATTTTGCTTTTTGCATGAGACAAAGCATCATTTTTTTACACAAAGGCAAGAGCTGTTTTTAATGTTTATTGTATTTTCTTAATTAATATATTAGTTTGCATTGTAAGGTGTACATCTTTAAAGGGGCAAGTTAAAAAAAAAAACTTTCATAATTCAAATAGGGCATGTAATTTTAAACAACTTTCAAATTTGCTTTTATCACAAATGTTGCTTTGTTCTCTTGGTGTTCTTAGTTAAAAGCTAAACCTAGGAGGTTCATATGCTAATTTCTTAGACATTGAAGGCCACCTCTAAGCTGTATGCATTTTGACCACTAGATGGCCTTAGTTCATGTGTTTCATATAGATAACATTGAGCTCATGCACGTGATAATACCGAGGAGTGAGCACTGATTGGCTAAAATGCAAGTCTGTCAAAAGAACTGAAATAAGGGGGCAGTCTGCAAATACTTAGATACAAGGTAATTACAGAGGTAAAAAGTATATTATTATAACTGTGTTGGTTATGCAAAACTGGTGAATTGGTAATTAAGGGATTATCTATCTTTTAAAACAACAAAAATTCTGGTGTTGACTGTCCCTTTAAAAATGTATTATTTATTTTTTATTAATTCTGTTATCATTCTCTTGTATTTGTATTTTATACCCATTTTCTATCTTGTTGAAAGGAACCGCAATTACTGGACTCTAGACCCTCCCTGCCAAGACTGAGCTTCTTCTACTTTATAATCTTACTGAAATCTTTACATTTGTAATATGTGACCTCATAACAACTTGTATATACTGTAAGCTATTTCCCTGTGTTGAGGGTCTACAATAAGAATGTACAGTGTAATAATGTTTATTGCATGTTAAAAGTAACATAATAGAAACAATTGTTTTTATTCTTCTATAGGTATCCAGATTTGTATGAACAACTGCAGTTTTATAATGCTTCCTTACTAATATTAAAGGGTCATTAAAGAAAAAAATGTAATACTATTTTTTACTGTATGTAATTGTATGACTTGGGGCCCTTTAATGCTATGAGCCTGATTATTTATAGCTCCCCGCACAGTTGAGATGATCTAAAATGATCCTCCAGCACTGTAAGATTGCAAGTGACATTCTTAAAAGGCAGATTTTGCTATACTTCTCTGCATGACATGACAGTTCTGCTGCATTTACATTTTGTGCTTTCTATTTTATATTGCCTTACACTTCGGATTTTTATTATATTTGAACTTTGCACTTTCTATTTTCTATTTTATTTTGTATACAGCAGTGTATCAAGAATTGTGATGTTATAAAATCTGTTTTCACAGTTTCCATGTAACTATCAAATTAGGATAATACTTTGTATATTTATGTGCATATTTTACAAATTAGGAAAAATTCTCTAGTTTGAAGAGAAATTATAGTGCAGACTTCACAGGGGCTGATTTCAGGGAATTCTATAATAAAAAGAGAATCTGGAAGTCCCAGAGAGATGAGAGATGCCTTCCCCAGAAAGTAATGAAGCTCTCTGGTATACAGAATTCCACAGGGGAGAAAGAAGGTAACTGGAGGACACTTGGGGCTAATATAAATGCTCAGTTTGCATCAATTATAAAGTAAACTGAAATGTTTTCACTAAAATTTAACTTGATTTTGCCTATAGTTTAGTATATATTACATTTCTGTCAGTTAAAGGGACATTCTACACCAGAATTGTTATTGTTTAAAAAGATAGATAACACCTTTACTACCCATTCCCCAGCTTTGCACAACCAAAATTGTTATTTTAATATACTTTATAACCATTAAACCTCTAAATTTCTGCCTGTTTCTAAGCCACTAAAGACAGCCTCTTATCACATGCTTTTTTTATTAGCTTTTCACAACAGGGAGTGATAGCTCATGTGAGCCATATAGATAACATTGTGCTAACATCTGTGGGTTGTGGCAGACACTGCACTAATTGGATAGATTGCAAGGCATGTTGGCTATGCAAAACTGGGAAATGGGTAATAAAGGGATTATCTATCTTCTTAAACAATTACATTTTTTGAGTTGACTGCCCCTTTAAATAAGTGTTTTATGGGTTTTGAACAAAGTTCACCTGCATACAGCCGGTGAGAAAAATCTTACAACATTTCATAAGACTTGTAAGAGAGTTTCAGACATTCCCAGAGAACACCCCTTCCCCCCCTACTTTCTGAAGCTGTGTTTTATTTTACAATAGAGAAAATGCAGAGTGCAATGTAAGTTGTAAAAGATACACAGAAATATGAGTATAAGTATAATATTAGTTTATTAAACTAACACATAAAGTTTCAAAACATAATCAGAATTTCTAAAATCACTGCTAGATCTTAATCTAAATGTATCAAAATATAAAATAGAAAGTGCAAAGCTTAAATGTAATACCCGATTTGAAGTGTAAAGTGATATAAAATACAATGCACAAAGTGTAACAAAACTCTCATATCATGCAGTGCTATATTGTACTTGGCTTGTTTCTCCTTCACATACAGAAATGAGAGAGATTGTGCAGTGCTGGAATGTTCTGCCCTTTTTTCTTTGAGCCTTTAGTGAGTTCAGCCCTTGTGACATCAGCACTTCAATTTCTCTCCAAGCATTACAATCTTTAGTTAAAGGGACATTAAACCCCAAATGTTTCTTTTTCTTATTTTTTTAATGATTCAAATAAAGTGATTTTAAACAACTTTCCAATTTACTTATTTTATCCAATTTGCTTTGTTCTCTTGGTATCCTTTCTTGAATGAGCAGCTATGCACTACTGGGAGCTATCTGAAGACATCTGGTGAACCACTGAAAAGAGGCATTTTTGTGCAGCCACCAATCACCAGCTAGCTCCCAGTAATGCACTGCTGCTCCTGAGCCTACCTAGGTATGCTTTTCAACATTGGATACCAAGAGAATGAAGCGATGTAGATAATAAAAGCAGATTGGAAAGTTGTTTAAAATCACATGTTCTGTCTGAATCATAAAAGAAAAAGTTTGGGTTTCATGTCACTTTAAACACATAGTAGAAATACCGCTTGGGACATGCAGAGCGCTGTTGGTCCTTAGTAGAAACTGCTGCTGATCCAATCAACATCACTAGTCGCACTACTCAGCTGTGTGACTAGCGCTGCTGATTGGATCAGCGGCAGTTTCTGCTAGGGACCAGCTGTTCTGTGTGGGTCCGGAATTTCTACAAAGTGTTTAACCCCTTTGGGGGGGATAAACAAAAAGGGCCTGATTATCAAAGATTCTCCTCATAGACACAAGTCTGAGGATTTATTTTTATATACATTCTGTAATATGCTTTTCAGTTGCATTAGATCTCAGTAATCAAAATGTCATTTTATATGTATTAAAGCAAATTTTTAAGCTTAAAAAAGGCATTGGCTCTTTATTCTTGAGCTTAAGTGAAAATCATGTACTAGGAAAAATGATAAACTTTGATGTTCTATACATTGATAAAATGATGCATGGGGGGGGGGGAGAGTCCAAACAATTTCTCTATTTAGTGGTATAGATGCAGGGCCAGGTTTTGATCTCTGGATTCCCTCAATCCACATTTTGAATCCACTTCTCATTCATGTCATTTGTGTAGAGTGATGTTACCACTAGCATGTGTGTCTACAAGAAAACATATCTGTTGGTTAAAAATATAGATAATCATTTTATTAACCATTCCCCAGTTTTGCATAACCAACACTGTGATATTAATATACATTTTACCTCTGTGATAACCTTGTATCTAAGCCTCTACAGACTGCCCCCTTATTTCAGTTCTTTTGACAGACTTGCATTTTAGCGAATCAGTGCTTACGTCTAGGTAACTCCATGTGCGTGAGCACAATGTTATCTAATATGGCACACATTAACTAACTCCCTCTAGCTGTGGAAAACTGTCAAATGCCTTCAGATAAGAGGCGGCCTTCAAGGGCTTAGCAATTAGCACATGAGCCTACCTAGGTTTAGCTTTCAACTAAGAATGCCAAAAGAACAAAGCAAATTTGATGATAAATGTAAATTGGATAGTTGTTTAAAATTGCATGCCTTATTTGAATAATGAAAGTTTAATTTTGACTAGACTGTCCCTTTAAGAAGAGTCCAATTACATGTAGTGAGAATTTTCCTTCATACCGAATCTAAAACAAGTTGTGTATTGCCATAGTGCTTCATTTGACTAACCAGTAAGATGCAGTTTTACCCCTAGGTACCTGAAAATAGATTTGTTCCTGCATCATCCTGTTCTATTTCTGAAAAATAATACATTTTTAAATAAACCAATTATGTTTTTCAGTTCTTATGACTGCCTTTTGGATGATCCTTTTGAACATGATTGGCCTAAACTTCCAGATCTGCCAGGAATCAACTATTCAATGGATGAACAGTGCCGATTTGACTTTGGTGTGGGTTACAAAATGTGTACAGCGGTATGCAGTTTTATCATTTGTTTTTACGTTGTTTTGTATGTCAGAAAAAGCATATTTTGAATAACAGTACAATAGATACACAATTTGATAAAAAATTATTGAGAACCAAAAGCCCTACATTAGTTTACAAAGTTTCCACTAAATTGAAATGAAATTGTTCAGCTTTGTAGGATAAATGATGCTTTTCTTAGTAATGTATGTTACTGTAAGTTTGGTTTATAACTACAAATAGAAACATACAAGTATTTTAAACTTAAAGGGATACTAAACCCATTCTTTCTTTAATTATTCAGAGAGAGCATGCAGTTTTAAGCAACTTTTTAATTTACTCCTATTATCAATTTTTCTTCATTATCTTGATATCTTTATTAAAAAGGAGGAATGTAAAGTTTAGGAGCCGGACCATTTTTGGTTCAGATCCTGGGTTGCACTTGCTTATTGGTGGCTAAATGTACCCACCAATAAGCAAGCCATATCCAGGGTGCTGAACCTTAAATGGGCCGTCCCCTAAGGTTTACATTCCTGCTTTTTAAATAAAGATAGCAAGAGAACAAAGAATTTTATAATAGGAGTAAATTAGAAAGTTGCTTAAAATTGCATGCTCTCTCTGAATCATGAACGAAAACATTTGGGTTAAGTATCCCTTTAAGTGTGAAAGATAATTAATTTACATTTTTTATCTTTCTTGTTATATCTCGCCTTCATCTTTAAAAGGAGACAAATGTCAAATTTGAAATGTAGACAAGTGCTTTTCAAATTTAAATGGCAACATTTCTCCATTATTTACTCATTTACTATAATGATTTGTGTAAAATGTGTCAATTCTCTTGTAATAACTTCTGCAAACTACATCACCCACCAAGCATACAGCGATTTTTCATGTTTTGAAGCTCTTTCCCGGTATTACCCTTCCCCTTATTTATCTCCCATTTTCACATTAAGAAACCAGGGACCTTTTACACTTCATCAAGAAACACTCAGCTCTACCAGCCTAATTTCACTGAAGGGCCTCTTGGTCCGGCCACCAAACCTTCTCCCCAGCCTCCTTGGGCAGAAAAATTTAAATGTTGGGAGGTGGTATGCTAATATTTGTACTCATGGGCCTCAATTTATCAAGGTCTGTCGGACCTGATCCGACAGTGCGGATCATGTCCGACAGACCTCGCTGAATACGGCGAGCAATACGCTCGCTGTATTCAGCATTGCACCAGCAGCTCACAAGAGCTGCTGGTGCAACGCCGCCCCCTGCAGACACGCGGTGTCTGCCTGATCAGAGCAGGCGGACAGGTTATGGAGCAGCGCCCTTTGTGACTGCTGCTCCATAACTGCTCCTGCAGGCTCGCCAGAAACACGGGGCATCAAGCTCTAATCGGAGCTTGATAAATATGCCCCTTAATGTCAGCAAAATGATACTTATAACAAATTGAAGGGCAGGCACTTTCTAGATTTCCAAAATGATCACACTTTCTTAGTGCAGATGTGACATTTTGGGGATACCTCCCCTTCCTCAGATAGAAGAATGGGCGATATCCCCAAAAAGTCACATCTGCACTATAGGGTGTGTAGCCTTCAAATTGTTATATAAAACTGTGCATTTCAAGTTTGACTTGCATGTCCTTTTAAGAGGTGGTGAAATCACTTGCAATAGCTGTGATTTCATTGTTAGTAGGTGCCAGGGCGGAGTTAATTACCAAGCTAAGAACTTTGTTACATAAACTAACATGAGCTGCACAGACTGTGCTGACAGCTCTACACTTAGTGATACACAGACATCAGCTCTGCCTTTTCCAATGTGGGTGTATGTTCAACTTGACAACACAATATGCAGAATTATTATCTGTGATCTTGGAGCACAATCATTGGCCTGGCCTGTAGATGCAGTAACACCATTGCTAATAAAACCCTAGCTCATGGGCAGGGAACCTTTTTAGACGCCGTTTGCTCATCTTTACGAATATCCTCTGTATCCCCTGTATACTAAAGGTATACTAAAGAAACAGAGTCCTTTTAGTGCATTAAAAACAGAATAAATATCTATATATCAGATGACAAAACTAAATTATTTTTAAAGTAATGAGATTAAACAGGGCTTTTAAAAAATATTATACATTTTCCTTTTTTTTATTGTTCTTTAACATGTTTTTTTTTTTTTTTTGTCACATCCATTAAAGGGACACTTAACCCAAATTTTTTCTTTCATGATTCAGAAAGAGCATGCAATTTTAAGCAACTTTCTAATTTACTCCTATTATCAATTTTTCTTTGTTCTCTTGCTATCTTTATTTGAAAAAGAAGGCATCTAAGCTAAGGAGCCAGACAATTTTTGATTCCGAACACTGGACAGCACTTGTTTATTGGTGGGTAAATTTAGCCACCAATCAGCAAGCACAACCCAGGTTGTGAACCAGAAATGGGCTTCTAAACTTACATTCTTGATTTTGAAATAAAAATACCAAGAGAATGAAGAAAAATTGATAAATGGAGTACATTAGAAAGTTGCTTAATATTGCATGCTGATTGGTGGCTAAATGCACCCACCAATAAACAAGTGTTGTCCAGCGTCTGAACCAAAAATTGTCTGGCTCCTTAGCTTAGATGCCTTCTTTTTCAAATGAAGATAGCATGAAAATGAAGAATAAATTGATAATCATATATCTGAATCATGAAAGAAAATAATTGGGTTCAGTGTCTCAATCAAATGCAAAAAGCCTGGGTAATTATTGACTTAATGGGATATGAAACTTAAACATTTTCAGACAGAGTATACAATTTAAAAATAAATATTCCACTTAACTTCTATTATCAAATTTGTTTTGTTCCGATGGTGTTCTTTGTTGAAGAGATACATAGTTAGGTGTAGGAGCACTACATGGCAGGGACTAGTGCTGCCCTCTAGTGCTCTTGCAAATGGATAACATTCTTGCAAAACTGCTACAATATAGTGCTCCAGACATTGGCCCGCTCCTAAGCTTACATAATTGCTTTTCAACAAAAAAAACCAAAAGAACAAAGAAAATATAATAGAAGTCCATTCGAAAGTTGTTTAAAATTGCATGCTCTATCTGAATCATAAAATGTGTTACTTGATAGAAAGGTCAAAATGTATATGTGACATATTCCCCATGAGGGGCAAGGGTAAGCAGTAGTCCTTATTATGGGGTGATACTGTGGTAGCCTATATATTTTTATCCCAGTCTAAATTCCTGGGGATACTTAGGGCTATGTGGTTAGACACTGGGGCAGCCTAGGCAACCTTCTGTTAACGATATATGGAGGTTTTTTGAGGCTGAGTTGTATAATTTCTGTGGGGTTCACATGGCATCACATTTAAAAGCAGTGTGTACATATGTTAGTTGAAAACGCTTCCCGTGCGGTTTTCTTTATTTTTGGCACATCAGACAGGATGGTCGGGGCCTATTTTCACGATTCAGTGCGCAGTTAGTTTTTCTGGAGAGGTAGCAGCCATTAGCTCCGGTTGGACCCAGACTGTGAGGCTGTACTTTGGAGTGAGACCGGATCATTTTGACAGGTCTTGGGGGCAGGTAGGCGCCACAGCTCCGCTGTGGCGAGGTGCAGAAGTCATTTAGTGAAAAATTGTCTGCAGATTGTTCGTTTACTGCCTAATTTGCTTAAATTTAAATGTATCTCTCCTTTTACTTGTGGTGCAACATCCGATGCCACACTAGGCTCTAAAAATCACAAAATTGGTCATTTTGATTGTTGTTTTAATGACTTTGCAGTAACCGTTTTTTGTGCTGAATGTTTTTTCACATATTATAAGGTTGGGAAAGACTTGTGCTGTTATTACTAGTCTGTACAACATGTCTGACATGGGAAGTCAGTGTTCTATGTGTTTAGAAGCCATGGTGGAACCCCCTCTTACATTGTGCCCTTTGTGCACTGAAAGGGCCTTACACTGTAAAGATCATATTTTAAATAGAGAAAGTGGGCCTCAGGAGGATTCTCAGTTTACAGAGAGTCAGCATATGCCATCTAATTCTCCCCAAGTGTCACAACCTTTAACGCCCACTCAAGCGACGCCAAGTACTTCTAGTGTGTCTACTTCTTTAACTTTGCAAGATATGGCGGAAGTCATGTCTACTACCCTTACAGAGGTATTTTCTAAGCTGCCAGGTTTGCAGGGTAAACACCATAGATCAGACATTAATGCAAATACTAAACCCTCTGACGCCTTTGTGGCCATTTCCGATGTTAACTCCCATTGCTCTGATTTGGGGGTTAGGGATTTTATGTCTGAGGGAGAACTTTCAGAGTCAGGAAATTTATTACCTCAGACAGATTCGGACTTTGTGTCCTTTAAATTCAAATTAGAACACCTCCGCTTATGGCTCAGGGAGGTTCTAGCGACTCTGGATGATTGTGACCCGATCACGGTTCCTCCAGAGAAGTTGTGTAAAATGGACAAATATTTGGAAGTGTGGAAACAGGAAAGAGAGAGCGCCTAATAGTGTGATATCGTACTGGCAAATGAAGAGCAGTAGAGAGGTACTCACAAACGAGTTGGCACTCATGAGTAGTGCATATGAGCAGGCTGACCTTTAACAGCAGTCAGTACGCTGGGGGATCAATCCTGTGTATTATCCACCAAGAACGGGTATTCAGCTGTTCGTGAATGCTGTGATGGAGGAAATCCCTCTGTACACAACGTGTGTGCGTTGATTAGGCGTCCGTAGTCCAAATGATCAGCTTGGCAATAGAGAAAATCCGTCAGCACACAGCGTGTGCGAGTCGGTTCAGTGTTTGTAAAATACAGTCCGTAAAGCTTCAAATAAGACCAAAGCTAAAACAAAGGGCTGATAATAATAAGAACGTGATAGCTTAAAATAGTGACAGCGGGATCAGATGTATTTCAACTAAAAAATAACATTTATTCAGAGCAATACAACGCGTTTCTTGGCCGTTATGCTCTTTGGCCATTTCTTGCTCAGGCTTGGGCAAGGGATGTTCAGGATCCCTGGGCATTGGAAATTGTGGCCCAGGGGTATCAGTTGGAATTCAAAGACTTCCCCCCAAGGGGAAGATTTCTTCTTTTACGATTCACGTAGACCAGACAAAAAGAGAGGCATTCTTACGCTGTGTAAAAGACCTCTACACCATGGGTGTAATTTGCCCAGTTCCAGATCGGGAACAAGGGCAGGGGTTCTATTCAAACCTTTTCATGGTTCCCAAGAAAGAGGGAACCTTCAGACTGATTTTAGATCTCAAGGGTCTAAACAAGTTTCTCAGAGTCCCATCGTTCAAGATGGAGACTATTCGTACAATTCTGCCTATGATCCAGGAGGGTCAATACATGAACATGGTGGACCTGAAGGATGCGTATCTTCACATCCCTATTCACAAGGATCACCATCAGTTCCTGAGATTTGCATTTCAGGACAAACATTATCAGTTTGTGGCCCTGCCTTTCGGGTTGGCCACGGCTCCCAGGATCTTCACAAAGGTTCTAGGGTCTCTTCTAGCGGTCCTCAGGCTGCGAGGCATAGCAGTGGCGCCCTATCTGGACGATATCCTGATTCAGGCATCAACATTTCATCTGTCCAAATCTCACACGGACATCGTGTTGTCATTTCTGAGAACTTACGGTTGGAAAGTAAATGTAAAAAAGAGTTCACTAGTTCCACAGACCAGAGTTCCATTCCTGGGAACTCTGATAGACTCAGAAAACATGAAAATATTTCTGACGGAAGTCAGAAAATCAAAGATTCTAAATACTTGCAGGGCTCTGCAGTCCATTCAGCAGCCATCAGTGGCTCAGTGTATGAAAGTCATGGGACTAATGGTAGCGGCAATGGATATCATCCCCTTTGCTCGCTTTCATCTAAGACCACAAAGTCGTCAGATTTTTCATCCGGGGGAGTGGGAACTCCATCCAGAGGTGTTTGCAGCCTTGACTCGTCAATGGGGCGCACCGGAATTGGATCTGATGGCATCTCGACAGAATGCCAAACTTCCACGTTACGGGTCCAGGTCAAGGGATCCCCAGGCGGTACTGATAGATGCTCTAGCAGTACCTTGGTCGTTCAACCTGGTTTATGTGTTTCCACCTTTCCTCTCCTTCCTCGGGTTATTGCCAGAATCAAACAGGAGAGGGCTTCTGTAATTCTAATAGCGCCTGCGTGGCCACGCAGGACCTGGTATGCAGATCTAGTGGACATGTCGTCTCTGCCACCGTGGAGACTGCCATTGAGAAAGGACCTTCTCATTCAAGGTCTGTTCCAACATCCAAATCTAACTTCTCTGCAGCTGACTGCTTGGAGATTGAACGGTTGATTTTATCTAAGCGAGGTTTCTCTGAACCGGTCATTGATACCCTGATTCAGGCTCGCAAGCCAGTCACTAGAAAAATTTACCATAAGATATGGAGTAAATATCTTTATTGGTGTGAATCCAAGGGTTACTCATGGAGTAAGATCAGGATTCCTAGGATTTTGTCTTTTCTCCAAGAAGGTTTGGAGAAGGGTTTATCAGCTAGTTCCTTGAAGGGACAAATTTCTGCTTTGTCAATTTTGCTTCACAAGCGTCTGGCTGACGTCCTAGATGTTCAGGCATTTTGTCAGGCTTTAATCAGAATCAAGCCTGTGTTCAAGCCGATTGCTCCGCCATGGAGCTTGAATCTAGTTCTTAATGTTCTTCAAGGGGTTCCGTTTGAACCCATGCATTCCATAGATATTAAGCTGTTATCTTGGAAAGTTTTGTTTTTAGTCGCTATCTCTTCTGCTGGAAGAGTTTCTGAGCTTTCTGCATTACAATGTGATTCCCCTTATCTTATCTTCCATTCCGATAAGGTGGTTTTGCCGACTAAACCTGGATTTCTTCCTAAGGTTGTTTCAAATAAGAATATTAATCAGGAAATTGTTGTTCCTTCTCTTTGTCCTAATCCTTCTTCTAAGAAGGAGCGCCTGTTACATAACTTAGACGTGGTTCGTGCTTTGAAGTTTTACTTGCAAGCAACCAAGGATTTCCGTCAAACATCCTCTCTGTTTGTGGTTTATTCTGGAAAGAGGTCAAAAAGCTACAGCTACTTCTCTTTCTTTTTGGCTGAAAAGCATCATACGTTTGGCATACAAGACTGCTGGACAGCAGCCTCCTGAGAAGATTACGGCTCATTCCACTAGAGCTGTGGCTTCCACATGGGCTTTTAAAAACGATGCTTCTGTTGAACAGATTTGTAAGGCTGCGACTTGGTCCTCCCTTCATACTTTTTCCAAATTTTCCAAATTTGATACTTTTGCTTCTTCTGAGGCTATTTTTGGGAGAAAGGTGCTTCAAGCAGTGGTGCCTTCTGTTTAGGATCCTGTCTTGTCCCTCCCTTTCATCCGTGTTTTAAAGCTTTGGTATTGGTATCCCACAAGTAAAGGATGAAACCGTGGACTCTGTATATCTTGTAAAAGAAAAGGAAATTTATGCTTACCTGATAAATTGATTTATTTTACGATATACCGAGTCCACGGCCCACCCTGTCATTTTGAGACAGGATTTGTTTTTATATAAACTTCAGTCACCTCTGCACCTTTATGGTTCTTTCCCTTTCTCTTCCTATACCTTCGGTCGAATGACTGGGGGGAGGAGCTATATAGCAGCTCTGCTGTGGTGCTCTTTGCCACTTCCTGTTAGCAGGAGGTATATATCCCACAAGTAAAGGATGAAAACGTGGACTCGGTATATCGTAAAAGAAATCAATTTATCAGGTAAGCAAACATTTCCTTTTTTGACTGTCAGTAAGTCACAATCTTCTCTGCCTGCCTCTTTGTTCGTTTTTTTGTTGTTGTTTTTTTGTATTCTAAAATGCCAATAATAATGTATCTTTATTTAAAACAAAAATGTTAACCTTTATGATTATAGTACTGTACTATCTTTATGATTGGACTAGGTATACAAAAGTATGAAAAACTATGTAAATATTGCCTAAATGACATAATATATTTTTGTTTACATTGTGTCACATCCCCTCTCTAAGCTGTCCCGTTTTACAAATGCAATTATACAAACATTCCAAAATCCAAACTATTCTGAAGTCCAAACCTTTTCTGGTCCCAAGCAGTTTGGATAAAGGATTTTGTACCTGTATTTAAAATTTCAGTATAGTTGGTGATTTTAACTGGCAAAATGCAATTTAAAAATAAAATAAATGAAAAGTAGCTGTTTGCAAGCAATTTAATACACTCCATCAAGTAAAATGGATCATTAGGAACACATTTAAAAAAGAGCAAACATATTACGGTACAAGGTCCCTTTAAGTAATTTTATACCATATTGTTAACATTATATATTATCTTATGGGAACTTCTAAAACATTAGCTAAGCTGACTTAAAAAAAAAAATCATATAAGCAAAAATATTTAATTACTTAGTAGAATTGTTGTGTATGCTGGAAACAAGAAGCATAAAAGTATAATAAAACTGGTACTGCTTTCAAATTTCCATTCACAGTAATATAAATATGTTCCCAAACCCACTTCTGGCACCTTATTCTCTGTACAATGTGGATGCAAACCTTTTATATACTTTCTCAAAAGTTGTTTAATTTCCAATTAAGCATTGATACTTTTTTAGAATAAGTCAAATTTACAGTTGTGCAGAATGTTATCACAAAGCTTCATGAACAGAAATTTGTTTGTTAAAGGGATGTGAAATCCCAAATGTATCTTTCGTGATTCACTCAGAGCATGCCATTTTAAACAACTTTATCATTTACTTCTATTATCAATTTTTCTTCATTCTCTTGGTATCTTTGTTGAAATGTAGGGACTTATGCTTAGGAGCCGGACCCTTTCTGGAGCACTATATAGCACAGTGATGTGCGGTGACTTCAGAGGCTGGTGAGGCAGTGTCTAGGAATCGGATACGCCTTCATTCTTTAGATATCCTTTGTTGAAGAAATAGCAATTGCACATGGGCGAGCCAATATCTATATGCAGCCACCATTCAGTATCTACTGAGCATATTTAGATATGATTTTCAACAAAGGATATCTGATTTTCTTCATTCTTTTGATATCCTTTGTTGAAAAGCATATCTAAATATGCTTATAAGCTATCGAGCATATTTAGATATGAATTTCAACAAAGGATATCTGATTTCCTTCATTCTTTTGATATCCTTTGTGGACAAGCATATCTAAATATGCTCAATAGCTGCTGAGCATATTTAGATATGCTTTTCAACAAAGGATATCAAAAGAATGAAGGAAATCAGATATCCTTTGTTGAAATTCATATCTAAATATGCTCAGTAGCTACAGAGCATATTTAGATATGCTTTTCAAAGGATATGTGTGTGTGTAGTGTATATCTGCATGTGTATGTATATGTGTGTAATTGTATACATGTGTGTGTGTTTAGTGTATATCTGCTTGTGTATGTATATGTGTGTAATTGTATACATGTGTGTGTTTAGTGTATATCTGCATGTGTATGTATATGTGTGTATACATGTGTGTGTTTAGCGTATATCTGCATGTGTATGTATATGTGTGTAATTGTATACATGTGTGTGTTTAGTGTATATCTGCATGTGTATGTATATGTGTGTATACATGTGTGTGTTTAGCGTATATCTGCATGTGTATGTATATGTGTGTATACATGTGTGTGTTTAGTGTATATCTGCATGTGTATGTATATGTGTGTATACATTTGTGTGTGTTTTTGCCTTTACAACAACACAAGTACATTAGTTATCATAATATCTAGTTGCAAGTTCAACACATACAAACCAAAATAATGTAACATGTCTATCTATTGTACGTTGTATTATTTCTATCTAGAAATAAATCTCACCTCCATCTTAGCAAAAAGAAGAAAAAGAAAAAAGAAAACTTTGTGGCCCTTTGAGACAGAAGTTTGGACACCCCACAATCTACAAGAACACAAGTGTGTGTGTTATAAATAATATCAACTAACTAACTTCATCAAGTGCCGCCAGCCGCCACCTACCTAAAAAAAGAATGTGATTCAATAGATTGGCAGCCTCAGTCACTCACTATAAGTCAGACTCAGAGTCACACAAAGCTCCCTCCCAATATCCCCCACTCTTCATTTAACCAGGTATATTTTTCACAATTGAGCAGTGACAGCCATTTTACCCCATGGCTGCTAGTAACATAAAAATCAACATTTTGTCTCTCTGCAGTCTGCACTCTGCACCACAAATGAACAGCAGTTTGACCCCCTTGACTGCCACTTATTTACTTCTGCTCCATATTTGTAATGCAGTGATGCATATGAGATATTTTACATTAATTAAACCTATGGACTTTAAAAAACTGGACAAATAAATAACTAGTATCAATAATTTCCACTACATATTGCCTATTATTTAAATACACCTCTCCTCATTTACATCTTGCCTTCCCTAGGTAGAACAAAAAATTGACTTGCAAATTTTTGGATATGGACAGTTGGACACCATTGATAATTGGGGGTATTTCAGTAATTATTGGGGTTCTTAGCAGCCCCAAGATCCCTCTTGAGCTGACTCAATAGGTGAGAGGTTACATAAAATAGGTGACTTGATTTAATAATAATTATTACTAGTAGTAGTAAATAACCAAAAACAGGCTACAGCTTTTATAGTGACTGAGACGACAAGGAAGTTGGTTTCTTATTCAAGCTGTTTCTTATTCGGGAAATTCTGTTTCTTATTCATGGAAGTTGGTTTCTTATTCAATTTTTTTGTCAGACTGCTTTAAATTTACTTTAAAATAAAAAAATAGGTTTTATTAAAATAATAATATGATTCATATAATGTAGTTACACAGAGGTGGAATCTCTTTATATAACAATTAGATATACAAACTTGAAAAAAGGGCATACGTTGGCACCACTACAAATATTACTATTTTGAATAAATAACATATATTTTCAAAGGGTTAATAACCATTCGGCCACTGATTTCACTATGATTTTATACAGGGTAGATCCCATTCCCCCTCCATGTCATTCAATTGTTTTTAGCCTGGCCCAATGGTGTTTTTGCCACAGAAATTGATGCCAACACTGGCATAGGTGACATAATTCTCATTTTTGAATAAGTAACAGATATTTTCAAAGGGTTAATAACCATTGGGCCACTGATTTCACTATGAATTTATACAGGGTAGATCCCCCTCCATGTCATGCAATTGTTTTTAGCCTGGCCCAATGGTGTTTTTGGCACAGAAATTGATGCCAACACTGGCATAGGTGACATAATTCTCATTTTTGAATAAGTAACAGATATCTTCAAAGGGTTAATAACCATTGGGCCACTGATTTCACTATGAATTTATACAGGGTAGATCCCCCTCCATGTCATGCAATTGTTTTTAGCCGGGCCCAATGGTGTTTTTGGCACAGAAATTGATGCCAACACTGGCATAGGTGACATAATTCTCATTTTTGAATAAGTAACAGATATTTTCAAAGGGTTAATAACCATTGGGCCACTGATTTCACTTTGAATATATACAGGGCAGATCCTCTTCCATGCCATGCAATTGTTTTTAGCCTGGCACAATGGTGTTTTGGCACAGAAATTTATGCCAACCCTGGCATAGGTGACATAATTCTCATTTTTGAATAAGTAACCGATATTTTCAAAGGGTTAATAACCATTGGGCCAGGCTAAAAACAATAGCATGGCATGGAGGGGGATCTACCCTGTAGATATTCATAGTGAAATCAGTGGCCCAATGGTTATTAACCCTTTGAAAATATCTGTTACTTATTCAAAATTGAGAATTATGTCACCTATGCCAGGGTTGGCATCAATTTCTGTTCCCAAAACACCATTGGGCCAGGCTAAAAACAATTGCATGGCATGGAGGGGGATCTACCCTGTATATATTCATAGTGAAATCAGTGGCCCAATGGTTATTAACCCTTTGAAAATATATGTTATTTATTCAAAATAGTAATATTTGTAGTGGTGCCAACGTATGCCCTTTTTTCAAGTTTGTATATCTGTTATATAAAGAGATTCCACCTCTGTGTAACTACATTTATATGAATCATATTATTATTTTAATAAAACCTATTTTTTTATTTTAAAAAAAATTGAATAAGAAACCAACTTCCATGAATAAGAAACAGAATTTCACGAATAAGAAACAGCTTGAATAAGAAACCAACTTCCTTGTCGTGTGACTGAGCCTGCTGGGGCCCTGGGCCATCTTTTCTTTTCTTTTAGGCGGCACTAAGTTGAAGTTAGATAACTTGAGTTGAACTTGTCAACTTGATATACATTTATTACAACGAACTTGCAGCCTCGCTGCCTCTATAGTCAAGGGAAGTGACTTGAGTCACTTGACTATTTTGGCAGCGAGGCTGCAAGTTCGTTGTAATAAATGTATAAGTTCAACTTCAACTCACGTTATCTAACTTCAACTTAGTGCCGCACTGCCGCCTAAAATAAAAGATTGGCCCAGGGCCCCAGCAGGCTCAGGAGGACAGGAGTCACTATAAAAGGCTGAGGCCCGCCACCGCCACTGACAGTCTGACACCTACCTAAATCAATCTAATAGTAATCACAATTATTATATCACAATACATAGTCGATTCGAACTTCGAAGTTAACACAGTCACTGTCACACAACAACAACAGAAGAAGACAGTGAGTCAGTCAACCTGAACCCCAACCCCGCCACCACTGACCTACCTAAAAAGATGCGCCGCCGCCAAATATAGATAACAAGTACAACAAGACAAGTTGAAGTAGTCTTCTACGCTCCGGTTGCATGCAGAGGCGTAACTAGAAACCACAGGGCCCAGGTGCAAGAATCTAAGAAGGGCCCCTCACCCCCCCACCCCCCACCCAAAAAAGTGAGTTTTAAACATATATTATTATTTTTTTTTAACATTTATTACAGAAAAAAATGTGAATCAGATCACGTCTGCAAAAGGAGGTACCCTGTGCGAACTGTCTGTGAGATGGTCTGACCCCCCCCTATTACTGTATATAGTGACACTGTTTAACCCACCAGTACTGTATATAGTGAGTCAGTGACACAGTCTGTAATCTGCCGGTGAGATGGCTGGCCTGACCCTACCAGCCCCAGTACTTTATGTCACAGACTACTGTGGTCACTTTATAGTCCTGCCCCCCCATACTGTATATAGTAGTACTGTATAGTGACACTGTTTACCCCCTCCCCTCATGCTGTAGTAACAAGGTCTGTAATTTGATGGTTCCACAAACAAACACAATTGCGACCTCAGCACCCCCTGTAGCTTTGCCCCTGGACAGACAATAAGCACTGTGATATTACTGTGACACTGGCACCAATTAGCTCAGACAATAAGCATTGTGATATTACTGTGACACTGGTACAAATTATCTGAGACAGATAATAAGCACTGTGATATTAATGTGACACTGGCACCAATTAGCTCAGACAATAAGCACTGTGATATTACTGTGACAGTAATATCACAGTGCTTATTGTCTGAGATAATTGGTGCCAGTGTCACAGTAATATCACAGTGCTTATTGTCTGAGATGCTTGATGCCAGTGTCACAGTAATATCACAGTGTTATTGTCTGAGATAATTGGTGCCAGTGTCACAGTAATATCACAGTGCTTATTGTCTGAGATGCTTGGTGCCAGTGTCACAGTAATATCACAGTGCTTATTGTCTGAGATAATTGGTGCCAGTGTCACAATAATATCACAGTGCTTATTGTCTGAGATAATTGGTGCCAGTGTCACAGTAATATCACAGTGCTTATTGTCTGAGATAATTGGTGCCAGTGTCACAATAATATCACAGTGCTTATTGTCTGAGATAATTGGTGCCAGTGTCACAGTAATATCACAGTGCTTATTGTCTGAGATGCTTGGTGCCAGTGTCACAGTAATATCACAGTGTTTATTGTCTGAGATACTTGGTGCCAGTGTCACAGTAATATCACAGTGTTATTGCCTGAGATACTTGGTGCCAGTGTCACAGTAATATCACAGTACTTATTGTCTGAGATGCTTGGTGCCAGTGTCACAGTAATATCACAGTGCTTATTGTCTGAGATGCTTGGTGCCAGTGTCACAGTAATATCACAGTGCTTATTGTCTGAGATGCTTGGTGCCAGTGTCACAGTAATATCACAGTGCTTATTGTCTGAGATAATTGGTGCCAGTGTCACAATAATATCACAGTGCTTATTGTCTGAGATAATTAGTGCCAGCCCAGTATCACAGGATATATTGCTTGAAATCACAAAAATGTATTGTGCTATCATCTATGATATAACACTTACAGAATGCCAAAACACCATGATTGTCTTTCTAAATGAGCTTCTGTCAACACCAATAACAAATAGATTTTATTAACATATGATTATAAAATGTTCTGATATAATTTTGTTAATTAGACTGGTACAAAAATAATAAATAATTACAGGTTTGCTTGGTAAAAAGTGTTAATATTGAATATGCTAATAAATATACTTCAAAAGTATAAAAATAGTTGTATGATCTATATTAAAATGTAAATAAATTAATGTATAGAAAGTATACATGTAACATTACTTTTAAGGAAAAGAAGTACAGATCTGTATATGACATCCATAGATAACTGCATGAGAGGTGCAGACAGTGGGACCAAGAGGCACGCGATGCTATAAAGGCACAAGCCACAG